>NC_086318.1:384528463-384828463 GCF_036172605.1 Pelobates fuscus | reverse complement strand
TAGAAACATGGATGTAATATAGCGAAATGAATGGACACTTTATTATTTTTTGTTTCTGGTAGTTGTGGTATGAGCACTATGCTGGACTTAGCACCCCATTGCTTTATAATTCTGGGCACTAAGTGCCATGGACCATCCCCTGGCAGACATTGGTTGGGCATTTCTTTTTTTCATTGTTTAATTTTAAAAAAAAACATTTAGCAAATATCATGCAATGGCAAATCTGTGAGTTTACACAACCAGCACAACAAAACAGCAGTAGAACGATACAGTTTGTTGGAAATCAAAACTGGCAAAATACATTGTAATGATACACACTGAACACTGGGTTGAGAGAAAAAAAAAGAGTAAATGAGAATAACGAAAAGGTGGGGTTGCACAATTCTATGGATCAGAAACAGACGCTCTATTCTTTGTAACTGTTTAACCAATGACAACTTTGTGTTGTTTTTTCCTGCTTCAGACTCTTCGTGCTGATTGGGTATTTCTTTAGAGCCAACACAATGAGAGTTACATAATAGCAAGTCAGGACTCTCGGTATAAATGTACGATGGCTGAAGCCAGGTGGCTATTTTTATGTCAACCTAAGTTTCTATTTGTATTCCTCTACTTGGCTACAAATCTGCTAAATCAACAGTTGTTATAGGAAAGCCTCTTGAGAATTCTTAAACCGGGTAATAATGTATTTAGCCAATTTGTTTGCTTCCGGATTTGGGGTTATCTATTAACGGCTCACTTTCCATTAAAAAAAATATGTCTGTCAATTGAAAAAATAAAACGGTGGGGGCATAATGTCCCCCCATGTCCTCTTGGGTGGGTCTCTAGTTAAATAAAAACGCTAATGGGATATATTACCACCCCCATGTCCCTGCCTGTGGCCAGAGGGTGGGGCTATACTAAAAATGAATGGGGGAACTGCCCCCCATGTCTCCATGTGGGGGGTCTAATTAATAAACCAGGGGGAATTAATATCTCCCATGGGTGGCAGCAAGCGTTCTGAATATTAATAATAAAGTGGACCTAGTGTCAAAATTAGAGCCCCCATCCATTGCGTATAGGTGGGGAGGACACTAGATTCCCAATTATCAATATTAAAGCCCCCACACACCGTCTATAACTGGGGGCCAGGACAGTGACATGTTCACACTCATTATTTAATTTGATGCCCCACAATATGCCCACAGTATTGGGCCTTTGTAAGCAAATCGTTTTTCATGTCTCGGACAAAGTTTCCAATATGGAAATTTCATTTGGAAGAACCGAACAATTGCACCAAGGCTAACATATTCATATAGGATAATGATTAACTATGCAGATAATACACATGATGAGAAATTCTCTTGAATAGTTAAACCACAGATTGCTCTAAATTGTGCAGAACACTGAACTTAGCAGACATGGAAGCAATTAAGGTTGCAGTTTTGTCCCCTCAAGTAATATGATGTAAGAGTTGTATGAATTGTGGACCAAATTTGTTACAGTCCCTGATTTATTCATTTTATTGGCTTTTCTTCCCTTGTGTGATGTATTTATTTATTTTGTTCACCGTTATAATATGAAGAATATTTTATTTTCCAAATCAATAAGCAATCCTAGAGAGCAAGGGCAGGTCAGCCTGCTTTTTAACCCAGTCACAACTTCAGAATTTAAAAGCTAATTAGAATAGGGGAAAAAAAAAGAACTTTAAAAAAGTGTAAATTTTTTGATTACTTGGTACAGTACATTGGATTACAAAGCAAATGAATCCATTTAGTTACAATGATGTGAATAGAAAGACTTCATTTAATTTTTCATTATGAATCAAATGCAAAATTAAATTAAAAATAGCATTACGCCTTATTTACTACCCTTACACTTGTCACCCGTTGAAGAAGCAAATTTGTCCTTTTGGGGCATCAGTTGATCCCTATGCTTCATGTATAATTGTATATGATTCCACCCCATGCACAAGAGACTACTGTTGCTGTACAGCAGCTGAGGGACGATATAAGAAAGAGCACACATTTGAACATCTTCGCAGACAACAATGATCTTTGAAATATACGGTTTTTATCAAACATACAACCATAACATTTATGTTCTCTCTGCATTCCTATAAATACCAGCAGATTCCTTCAAAATACATTTTTTGACCATTTTTATTTCATTTTTGCAGTTACTGTATTGTACAATTCTGTCTTCATGTTAGTTTTCAAAATTTTTGGGAGAAAATGCAAAATAATCAATAGTGGAATGCTAACATTGTTATAGCTGTTCATGATATCTTCAAAAGAAAAATGAATAAAGGAAAAATAAGAATTCTAGAAATGTACATTATTTTACTTTGTATTTCTCCGTGAGTAACAATCAACTTTTAGATTGTAAGCTTGTTTAGGCAGGGCCCTCTTCATCGACTGTTCCAGCATGTCAATCATGCTTTGTTAGAAATTAGGGTTTGTTTAGTTTACCTATTGTACAGCACCATGGAATATGTTGGCACCAACTAAATATTTGTATTTGTAACAATACTTATGCTTATGATAGCCATGCATCCCATGTGTCAAATGAATGTTAGAAACATTTTCTGAAATAAAAAACTGATATATATATATACCGTATTTTTCCGTGTATAAGACAATATTTTTTTCTAAAAATCTTTTGTCTAAAATCGGGGGTCGTCTTATACACGGAATACACGGGATGCAGGGGTTAAAAAAACAAAAAACTTGCCTAAGCCAAGATGGTGCCTGCACATACCCGGTCTCCCTCCCAACGACTCACTGACTTACTCCGCCTCCCACCCACTCACTCACTCGGCCTCCTGCCCGCCCACCCACTCACTCACTCGGTCTCCCACCTGCCCGCCCACTCACTCACTCACCTGGCCTCTGAATTCTCAGGGGCTCTCTGCCATCTATTGGCTTTCACTCTATCAGCGCTGGGATCGGCAAGTTGCCCTCCATCTCTCCCTCTCTTCCTCTCTCTCCTGGTCTGCATTACAGCTCTGCCCTCCATTCTTCTTCCTCTCTCTCCCCTGGGAATGGAGGGCAGAGCTGTAATCTAGAGCAGGGGAGAGAGAGGGATGGAGGGCAGAGCTGTATTACAGACCAGGGTAAAGAGGGAGAAGAATGGAGGGCAAAGCTGTAATTTAGGGCAGGGGAGAGACTGGGATGGAGGGTAGAGCTTTATTACAGACCAGGGGAAAGGGGGAGACGAATGGAGGGCAGAGCTGTAATACAGACCACGGGAGAGTGGTAGAAGAATGGAGGGCAGAGCTGGAGAGATCCGGGTCTGCCCTCAATCCCTCTCTCTCGCCCCTGGTCTACATTACAGCTCTGCCCTCCATTCTTCTCCCACTCTCCCCTGATCTGTATTGATGTTTAAACTCTTTATTTCTTAATTTTTGGCTCAAAAGATAGGGGTCGTCTTATACATGGGGGTGTCTTATACACAGAAAAATATGGTAAATGAAAAACAAACAAATAATCGGTTAAAACTCTTGAAGTGTATTAATAAATAAGACTTTGGTTAAAATAAATCTATATTTTTTGCATTTAATTATTATATTGAACTTAATAGTCATTATTGTCAAGCACAAAGAGATAATTTACACACAAATGTACAATGTTATATTCACCATAATAAAAATATTATTTTCTTTATATAGTTTGTTATAACAATATTAAAACAACTAATTATAGCATAAGATTTCTCAGATTTTACAATCTTTCCTTAGATTTTGATTTGGAGGCTAAAAAGGGGGTTAAATGTTAATGACAAACTGTAAGTAAGACTTAAAGAAAGCCTCCTGGCTTAAGCACTGCAAGTATATTTTATGTTCCTAGCTGAGCTTTTTATCTCAGTCATAAACACAGCTGGGTTAGCAGACCTTTAACTTGAGAAAACCTGGAAGCATTTCATTTTAAAGACACTGCAGACTGAAGGTGTTGTTTTAGCCTGGATATAAAAAAGATCAGCCTGATTAGATAGCTAACTGTTAACTTTAATATCTGTATTAAACCAGTGCACAAGTTATAATAGGTTATAATTGGATGACACGTCCTGGTAACCTAATGTGCTAATATATTAGGAAGGCTTAGTAGGTATGTTTAATATTGTCCCCTATTGCATCATATTTTATAAATATTATTTTCAAAGAAAACGTTTGGCTATCACGCTTAGTTAATCAGTACTGCACTATATCCACCTAACGTGACTGAATTCAATCTCTTGCAAACTTTAGTAGTTGGATTTATATGAAATGTTGAAGATATTTAGTTAAATATGGTCAGACTCATTTTGAATAGAATAAACCCACTTTTAAACTTGGCAGATCAATATGTTGTGTATGTTAAACCATTGTCATCAAAGTCTTCGAAACAAACCAATTGTGAAGTACAGTGGCATATTATTCAAACATAGTATGGCCTCGATTTAATTATTTTAGATAAACTCTTCAAACTCTTACAATCTGTTTTAAAAACCTTCATAAATTATCTATCTGCAGAATTCATTATTAAAGCTTATGGGAATTGTTGTAGATTAATCATTTAAAAAGTTTTTCCAAAAATATTAAATCGAGGCCTGTTGTCTACGAATATATAGGAGCAAAGATTATTGCCGGTATCCAGAGAAAAATGGACCACCTTGGGTAAATCTCCAATTTCATGGCAAAAGGATAGGCGAAGGGTTGTAACTGGTGCTTGAAATAGGACTGGTGCATACTGAATTTTTGCAGGGGAAAGCTAAATATATGTCTAGGACATACATATGGTGGGGCTTTTAAATATGGTGGGAGTGTTGGCAATATAAAGGGAGGGCTGGGACTTGAGATAGATGTAATAAAGCTGTAGAGAGAAATTATGGGTAGAGGACAATTTTCATAATTATTACATTAGAAATGTATGGTTGTGAAAACATGGCTGTGCAAACAAGAAGTTGCTGTGTGATAATGTCTATCCCTGTAGTGTGCGTGTAATGTGTATGGAGGAAGAAGGGGGATAATTTAGCTTGAGGTTTTATAGGCAGACTGCTGTTTCTGTTAATCTTTATTCACCAATAAAATGCAAGCACACCAACCACATTATCTCCTCACTTGGGTAGTTTGTGAACAGCATCAAATATATTGTTTCATGGACTTAGATTTTAATCTCTTAAAGAACAAATGTTACGCTTTACTGTCATTCAACCTGTCTCCTAAAGACCTTATGCCAAAATGGAATGTTCTGTTTTTAGATTTGCCAATCTTCATGAAGATCTTTAGTTAATAATTCAGTGGGTCATTCCATTATGCAACAGGGTTTTTAAAAGGAGAGATTGTTATGACAACATAAACCATCATCGATTCTTAAGGGGTTAAACTGTATATTTTTTAATTAAATAGGTTTATCAATATAGTTGTTGATATTACATAGTAGTCCATGCATGAACAATCTTTTGATACTTTTTTTTTGTAATTTAACCTTTATTAGGTATTCAAAACATAGCAAATGATCTTAAAATGAGAGCATTTCACAGCATTAGTGAAGAATAACAAGCAATATGTATTTTTTCTTTTAACAAAATGTCTATGCAGTAAGAAAACACAAGGAGATATTGTTACAAAGCAATTGTCACATTAGTAGCATAGCAAATGCAACAGATCTTGTCAGAAGAGAAATCAAATGTATAAGGGAAATAGAGTGACACTAAGCCAGGGGACCTATCAGTTAGTTCAGGCATTGGTGACAGTAAGACTACAGATTTGATCCTGTCTATGTCTATCTCACGGTATTTATGTGGTAGATGGTAGAATGTTAAACTTAGTGCCAACCATATCTTTGATTGTGTTCTTTTCTCGAAATGACATCTAGTAGAGAAGGGCATACGTCTTGTTTCCAATATTTTGCTATTAATGACTAGAGAGAAGTGAATAAGTAGTGGTTTGCTGGGGTAGGTTTTTTTTTTCCAGGGAATATAAAAAACAAGAAAATCAGAGTGGAGAAATTCACAGGCATCCTGAGACATAGCATGTATTTGTTTCCAAAGGTATTGCAATATTGGGCAACTTCACCATATACGTAATGAGGCTCCTAGAAGATGTTTGCATCTCTGGCATTGAGAGGAAGCAGTCTGGAAAATGTAGGCTAGTTTGTCTGTCGTTGGGTACCATCTAAAAAAAATACATGTGAAGTGTCACCCGTTAGAGGGCATTAACACATTTGTGCCGGCTAAGTTGGTATATTGTGAGTTGCAATTCTTATCCCATTTAAGGTAGTAAGGAAACTTTGCTTATTTTTTTCAAATTATATTTTATTACATTTACAAACAGTAGTCTAGAATACAAATATCAGCAATTTAAATTCAAATAATAAAAAATAATTTAGTTCATTTTTTTTAATATAATTGTATGATTTTTAAAATGATGAGGAGCATTAGTGAACCAAGCTATTATTTTTCTTATTTGAGCCATCGCTTAGAAACATGTCAGCTCTGGTTTGGGGAGACAGTAGCCCACCAGCTCACCTACCTATTTAGTAATTTGGAGGGGCTATTTCTGAATCATTTCCTTATTTATGCAGGTAAATGATGTAAAACACAGTAAAATAAATATATAATAAGCAGCAAACAAAGAGATTTGTTTATAAACTAACTGCATCTTCTGTGATTAATAAAATTATGTTTAACCAGTAGATGAATGACAAACATGGTTGTTGAAATGGAGAAAAATATGTTGACTGTCTTGTAATCCAAAGAAAATGCTTAATGTGAGATCTGTAGGATGTTTGCATAAGAAAAAAAATATATATATTTTTTAAAACAAACAAAAAAAAAACCCATAAGATTGTAAAATGCAGGCTCTCAGCAAAGCTTCCCACTAGTGCTGAAGCTAAAACCAGCGTTAGCTAAACTAGCCTACGTTTTCCCAAATTCTGTGTGAGCCTTTAGCACAAGTTGCATTCTGTTGTGAGCAAGAAGCTTACAGGGTTATTCACTGAAGTGAACATTGTCAGGGAATTCAAATTGAAATTCAGATTCAAGGAAAAATAGTTGAACTGGAAAACACTCCAAGTCCGCTATATTTCCAGTTACATTGACCTTAAATTCGAAATTCACTTCAAATACTCCTATTAGTGAAAAACCCTTAAAATTCAGTACATCGACAGCTACAAGTCCAAGTTTGAACATCCCTTATTTGAAGTATCTGTTATCACAATAATACATGAATTATTTGTTTATTTTTCGGCTAATAAAGCTAAGAGAACTACAAATTACTAGTAAAAGCTTATGAACTGGGATTAAAATACATGCAATGTACTGAACACCCATTTAGCTCTGAAAGGGTTAACCCGGAATCTCTCAATAACTATTAGAACAGGCTCACATTACTGTAAGCCATGACCAAATTCCTTTCTTTACTGTTTCATGTAACCCTACTAATTGAGATCACCCAAAATGTTACCATGAGCTCAAGTCAATCTCAATTAAAAATCTCATTTATATTCTATGCGAAAACACATGGGCTTCAAAAGGGTTTGACTTTCATGGGACCTTTTCATCTGTTTGTCATTTAAAGTTCAGGCCATTTTCCATATTTCTATCAAATGTTGCCTCACATGAAAGCCTGGCAGACAGTCCTGCAAAAAAAAAACTTTTTGAAGTTATAAATAATCCAATACTTGCCTAGTGTTGACCTCACTGTACAATAATATGCGCCTTAATGACTAACTGAGAACGATGCACAATGCTAAATTAGTGTATAAAAAAAAAAAAAAACGTTCGGCAGCTGGGAGTGTTGGCGCTGTAGTCCAATCACAGCTGTGATGATGAAACTGCGTGAGAATTCTTCACTAACAGGGCTATTTAATAAAGTTAGAATTCAAAGTCAATTTCAAATTTAAGGCCAGAGAAGCCAAACTTAAAGCATAGGTGACTTAAAGAATGTTTCAAGTTGGGCTATTTAGACCTTAAATTTGGAATCCACTTTGGATTCACTTTGAATTCTCACTTTGGTAAATACTAAGGCAGTTTTGTTGCAAACTGAAATGCTAACGGCAAAATTTAGGCTGAACCTAAAGCTGTTTTCCTAATTAAATTTCACTGTCTAAATATTGGAATTGTTTTTCCAATTTGCTACATTTATAAATAGTGAAGAAAAATGAGCACTAAAATATCATTTGGGATAAATTGCAGAGTAAAAGAACATATTATCACATGGATATTTCTGATGGAAGATCAGTCAAAGTGCTAAACATTTCTAAGTTGTGAATTTATTTTTGCAATTGTAAAATTTACTAGCAATTCACTGTGAAAGTTAAAGAAGCACTCCAAGCACTATATCCACTATACCACTGAGGTGGTTATGGTGCTAGGAGTGCCCTTGCCCCCCTCCACCCCCACCCAATGTGACTAGTCAAGCCATTTGCTAACTGTGTGTCAACTGACCTGGGGTCAGCCAGACATTGGTCACCTTCTCCATGAGATTCTCAAGCTCTCTGCATTGAGCTAGGTCTGGCGCTACATGGTTTAGCTCAGTAGAGCTAATGGAAGCTTCGTGAAGAGTCCAGCTCACCCGGTGGACCCCAAGTAAGAAGTCAAACTATTAGCAAAGGATTTGACTACTTAATTTGTAGGTGTGCCAGGGCCTGATGTCAGAACCACAATAGTGTGCTGTAGTGCTTATGGTGCTTAAAGTTCTTTTAATAGATCACTACAAGTGTTAAACAAAATAAAAAATGTTTTATTGCAACCTATTTTCTTTTTAAAACTTTTAGATTATGCCGTAACATGTTTTTGTCTCTCCTTTTTTTTGCGATATTTCAGTATTGCTGTGTTTGATCACTTTTTGCCATATACCCACAATATCGGAACATTAATCTTAAATAATAACATCTGGGGATCCTTTTATCAGCACCAGAATTAGTTAGATTTTTTTTTGCTGCACCGTATATATAAAAATATTAAGCTCAAAGAGTTTTTTTTTTTTTTATGTTTTCATCCACAATTGTTTGTTTTATTTCCTTCATTGAAAAATGTTGGTTCACAATTTCTTGCAGTCATATTTTTTTCATTTAAAGTCCACATGCTCAATAAACAGAGGTGATCTTTTCTGAACTGTAGTCGCTGTTGCTAGCAACTTATTAGAAGTTATATTTTAAATTGTCTTAACAAATCATTCAAGAAATAGATTTCTTTGGCATTTGAATACAGACAGGAGTTTTCAATCTGTTTTATGTACAGCTTTACAGTGCGAATTACAAGTGTAAGATTTGGTGAAATGTCTACTTTGATTAGCAGATCCAACACATACATAAGTGCACGCCACACACTTAAACGTTAAAAAACAAAAGGTCATGAGCTGTCTAGAACACAGGAATTGTGTAAAACATACAGTGCATATACAGCATAACTGCTCTAAACCCAGTCTCCACTTTGTCATATGAAGCCAAAAGTCGTTGTTGACAATGTACAATGCTGTTAGAAATCTAATTTTAGAGTTTGGAAAATACCCAGACAAACAATTAGAAACAGTGAATCTCAAAAGTTGTGTGGTGACATAATATATTTGAATAAGATAGAATATTTATTCTACTGAAATGTCCACCAATTACATTTAAAAACGGAAGAATGCATAGCCTATTTCATTGTGGTTTCTTTTTTCAAGTGAACATTACTCATTCATAAAGGATTTTTAATTTTAGGAATCAGTCAAACCAACATGCGATCACTAGTTTTAGTTTATTTTATCACATACAGAATTTTACATGGAAATACAAAGTTACAAATACAATGCAAAATTTCACCTTTTTTTTCTTCAAATGAAATCAATGCTTTTCAGGACCCAATGCAGAACGTTGGCCCCTGTCATTCCCCCCAGCATCGCCGCTGATGCCTGGGTACACATGGTACACCACTTGGGCACATTTGTGCCTGTCTAAGTTTAAATGGTCAATTTGTGCACAATGACTCATATTATTGACTCTCCGAAACAGTTCAGTTAAAAATCTTGTGGGTTGTAGACATGCACACAACATACACATTTTACTGGTAGGTGCCACATTCTCTTTGTTATACAACCCAGTAAATACTTCTAAAACATTTGCTGTGAGGAGGGGTAAAGTGGGGGCATGAGGAAACATTTTTCTTTAATCTCTATAGTATGCTCTGCTGACGAAGCACCATCTTCCCATGACATTTAATGGGCGTTTTAACAACCAGGACTTATTAGTGAATCGACTTTGAGTTAGTTGTTTTCTTTTGTTACACTTTGTGTGTAAAAATAATTAAATGTAAAACTAAAACTAACTAACTAAAAATATTTTATTCTATTTAATTTTGCATCATGCGTACATGAAGGGGATTTAACCCCTTAAGGACATATGACATGTGTGCCATGTCATGATTCCCTTTTATTCCAGAAGTTTGGTCCTTAAGGGGTTAAACAAAAAGTAATATTTATCCTTTAAAAATGATATATGATATGTATGGGTGCACTTGTAAAGAAAGAGGGAACTTGTGGCAGAATGAACACATGGCAAAACTGCCAATAAGGCCTCGGTAACAAACGTGTTGCATCTCAAAAAAGCCTTCACCTGGGGGGCAGGGCCAGGCCATCATTGTGGATGGGTGCACATGGTGTGTGCTCCTCACCTAAAGACTTAATATCTCTGTTTTGCGGTGGGATAATACCCTCAAAGGTTGCTCAAAAGTGCACTTACCGGACCCTGCAAGCTAGGGCACTCACCTGAACAAGTTATAAGCCTCACCATGGAGCCTGTGGCCTAGGACTGTTTTGCGGCCTACACGCCTGGTGTGAATCAAGGAGGGGAGAAACGGCCCATCTCCCGGCCTGGACCTGCTGGCGCCTGCAGTATCAGTTCCTGAGCCCTGCTTCCCCCCCTTTGGACCGGTGGGGGATATCCCGGTCCCCGCTGGTGTAGTCTCGTGACCTACTCTACAAGATGTTGAAATTCTCAGCCTATAGTTTAAGATGGCTGCCCCACCAGGGCCTACTGTGACACACGCCTACCCACAGCCACCCACCCATGTGGATATGCTCCTTCAGGCATTCGATCGCCTGTGTGCACAATTCTGGGCAAAACTCAGCAGCCGGGCACTCACCCATACTCCTGTGGTTCGAGCTGAGGCACCCCGTGTCCGGTCTGCGGGTCAGCGCCGCGGCACTGAATCTATCCGGCGCATTCCCCACACAGCATCGCAGAGGTGGAGAAACAAACAGCGGGTGCATAAGCGCCGAAAACAAAGCATCAGGAGGCGAGGGTCTGGAGGAACTCGGGCGCTGCAGAGCTCCTGGGCAAGGAGAAACAGCCACAAAGAGTGACAGCCTAATCCTGGTCCCTTGTGCTGCCCATGG
The DNA here is from genome assembly GCF_036172605.1 of Pelobates fuscus. Classification (NCBI taxonomy): domain Eukaryota; kingdom Metazoa; phylum Chordata; class Amphibia; order Anura; family Pelobatidae; genus Pelobates; species Pelobates fuscus. Next base: position 384,817,131 of record NC_086318.1, on the reverse strand, counting down.
AGAGAGAGGGCGTTCGCCATAGAGAGGCTCCGAGCTCCGGAAGTGCCGAGGTCGACCCTTGCAGGAATCTGGAACTGGAGGGGTGCGCGTCTGTGGTGCGGATATGCAGACGAGCATGGGGACTTTCCGGGCAACACCTTGCTAATTCCACTCAGAGGAATAGGCTGATCCAGGCTTCAGGACTTTACCTGCAATCTGTGGCCACCCACATGGGCGGACTCCACCTTGGTTTCCACAGTATGTCGTGCACAGAGCTATTGTTATTATTGCTATTATTTTTGTTAGTCATAGCTGATATTCTCTAAAGTAATGCAACAACGTAAATTTTTGTTTCTACACCAGTGGTCTACTCATAGCGAGCATATTGTATGGTAAAACCACAGAACATGTTTCACTCTATATGTAGCTCATAACCTTTCTGAATCTTCATGTTTACCTACACTCCACATGTCTAGTTCGTTTTTTGAGTCTGTATTTTTGCCTAACAGTTAGACATGTATGACCAGCCTGATACTCTAGTCTAATATAACTTTAAAAATGTGCTATGTTATTAAATGCCATGATGTCTGTTCCTGAAGTGCTTGCTATTGTTGCTGTGGCATGGCAAGCTTGTTTGTAAACCCCTGCACAGAAAAAATAAAGAATGAAAAAAAAAAAAAAAAAGCCTTGTCTTAAGGCGTTAATGAAGAAGGATAATAAAGTTTGAGCTGAAATTAATGTAGGCTAATTATCATTTATGTACTTTGTCTTTGAGGCTCAGTATGTTTTCTTTTTTGTTTTATTTCCTACTAAACAATATACATAGAAAACATTTATATTCGCTATGTCAATACAAGCAGCTCATTAACTAATTAATGTAATATATCTGGGAATTCAAATAAGGTCACTCAATAAAAAAGGTATTAGAGTTTTCTCAACAACGTTCAGCGCATACAGCATAACACCCTATTAAACCTCTACCATAGGGTTAATTCCCTGAAAAAAGCTAGAAAACAGTCATTTAAATGTAAGAAAATATACATTCTAACTTCCCCTGTGAATGCTTTTAGGGTTTTTATGAGAGATTTAATGGTATCATGCTGCATCATAAAATGACAGTATTTTAATGCCCAATATCCTTTAAATAAACGTATAAAGCTGTGTTGCGGTAATCATCCTCTTGTGTTATAATGGGGTTTCAATCTACAAATTCCAGCTTTAAATATCAAAGTTTACATTCGGGTTCAGGACATCCTTTCCCTTGCAGAATAAATGTGTTCTGAGTCACGCTGAACACCCTTTTCAGGAGCTTCAGATGGATCTCAGTTGACCCCTTAGCTGATGGAGAAAATTAGTAAACCCAACTATTTTCATTAGCATCACATTTGACTAAATCAGAACAGCCTGACCTGTCAGGCTAGCTAAATATACAAATTACTTATTTTGCGTTCTAAGAAGAAACAGCTGTTCTTTCTTCCTCTTCCTTTAATGCATCACTTTAAAAGCCTTGGGCGCCTATTGTGAAATATACACGCATATAATAAGTTTGTTTGCCTGGCCGAAAATACTTGCTTTTAGATAAATAAAAAATACATAACTCAACGGACTGCAATGTGTTCATGAACAGAATGACAGCTTATTGTGAATCTGAAATGTTCTGTGGTTACTAGATTAACTTGCACTGAGCTATAATTAAAAGATAATCTTAAAGGGTTATTCCATCATAAAAACGGTGTTTTAAGAAAATACTGTTTTTAGTCAGAGTAATCCTTTCTATCCTATGCCCCATCCCCTCCCCCCAAAAAAAAGAAAATAGACCCTGTTCTGATTTCCACCTCTGCCCAAAAACCCTCTGCTGATGTCACTCCTTCTCATTGGAGAGGGAGGGATGTCAGGGAGGGTAGGCTGAAGGAGGGACATGGGCGTTACAGGTGAGGCGTGCCGCCATTAGCTGTCTGTCGCCAACATGCTGCAAGTGCTTACAACAGATGCCAAATATGCTCATTACTACTATCTGTTTGTAAGAGCAACATAATAAAGATAATAAATTATGTATGTGTTCAACTATATCACATGACTGTGGCCACTTTTCTTTGTTCCACACATAGGGTTTTGTATTTGTGTTTCGTGTTTTCTCATATTTTTGTGTTTTGTATTTTTCTGGGTGTGTTTGTGAGGTACACCGGGGAGATCACATCCATGTATTTCTATTGTTTTACTTATTGTTTTCAAATGTAGTACTATAATATAATATAATATAATATAAATTGAAGAGCAAATATGTTTCAAATTAGGGGTCCATAAATCATTTGTTCAGAAATTATACTTGTTGTGATTCTTCACTACCCTGTGTACTTTAACAGTAAATGGTGTGAGATCGTAGAGTTACTGTTAAACCAATTACTGGGAGTCCATACATTGGCTATCATAGCTTTAGTTTAGTAATGCACTCACTTCTTTTGTTTTGGTTCTATTAGTTTACTAGATACTGGCAGCAAACTTTCCATTAGATAATATAAGCATCTTTCACCAGTGTTTGCTCAGTTTGTATAGCTCCTTTTGTCATTTCAGTTACCTCTTTCTCTCCCTCATATTTCACTGTCATGAGGTTTGTTGGAAAGTAGAAAAGTGAGATGAGCCAAAAAATAGCAACCCTGATCCAAGAACGTCTATTTGATTTTGGCATAACAATATGTTCCTGCAACTGGATCTAGAGCCGGGAAGAAAACATCTGACTCCACAATCACTTTGATAAATAGCACTGCGGTATCAGTGTTATATTTTTATCCACGCACTTGAAGAGTATTTCGGCACCAACCAGACATGAAGGATATTGGTATCTTAATATGTCAAATATTCTCTTTCCCATTAACTATTCCTTTTTAAGACAATCCCTGGTAAACTAAATTGTATACAATGTGTTTTCAGCAACTTAGTGTTTGAAATACTTAATTTGCCCTTTTAAAGATAAAAGAAAATCCGCATTATCCTCTCCAAGTTCTCCAACTCACTACTCACCTTTCCATGCTTTTCCACTAAAAGACTACACCAAAGCTCAAAAAATTCTTCATTGTCTACAAAATGAATAAAGTCAGGAGGTTTATCCCAGTATTCTGGAGGAAGCCTTTGGTTCCTTGTCTTTTACTTAATTGAGGAGATTTTATTTATCTCTTCTGGTAGGATGGACATTTCTGCAGTGGCCTGGTACCAATGGGTGGTCTTTATTATATTACAAACATTGCATCACTTGAAGCAATTATTTCTCTATAGTCCCTATTACACCATCCTATCTTCTTCCCCCCCCCCCCCCCCTTGATGCTATTTTCATACCATTATATTTTGTATATTTGTGCATAGTGGAAAACTTTGATTCGGCCAAATCACTTTTTCCAAAAAAATAAATGTAGTTTGGGTAGTTTGATAGTCATCCATGTGGCAGTTCAACTTGTCTAAATATCGTCCAAGCAAAAATATTCACGACATTTATGCAGATGAATTAAAATGGTGCAGAATTGGTGTATTGCAAAATATAAATCTTATGTTTGCATTTTCCAGTTCACTGATTTTTACACCATTTGGTTCACAGATCAAGTGAAACGAAAAGTAAACAATAAAGTGAAAAAGAGACAAGTGGTAAAAAAATAAACAAGTATATATTATACAGTAACATTAAAATATAGAATTATTTTCCTCCTCATTTTTTCCTTGAATTATAATTATGATTATTATTATTATTATTATGGTATTTATATAGCACCATCAAATTCCGCCTTTTCACTTGATCTTTTAACCCCTTCAGGACTGAGCCAAATGTAAACGTTTTGATCGAAAAAAACGTAAACGAAACTTGGAATTTGATTATATGTCTGTTCAACTGTAATTTACCTCTTTCATATTAAGTGCACCCACACTTATTATATATAATTTTATTCAGGGGAAACAGGGCTTTAATTTAACATCAAATATTTAGATTTGAAACATAATTTAATATGAATAAAATATAATTTTTTTTAGAAATTAAGACATTTTGTTTATTTTTTAGTTCTGCATGACATTTTAACTGTGAATGTCATAATACTGTTTGCTGTTACTACAATAAAATACACATATTTGTATTCAACTATGTCTTACGTGTAAAGCAGTACACCCTATGTACAGGTTTTATGGTGTTTTGGGAAGTTACAGGGTCAAATATAGCACGTTACATTTTTCATTTTTTTCACATTGAAATTTTCCAGATTGGTTATGTTGTCGTTGAGACTGTATGGTAGCCCAGGAATAAGAATTACCCCCATGATGGCATACCATTATTACTCTTACTCTTATCTCCAATCCTGAACACTTTCCTGAACACTAATAAAACAAATTATTAATTTACAAACAAAACATATTGTAACCAGTAGATTAAATATGTAAATATGCATAGAGTTAGTCATGTTACCTTATAGGTTTAGATCTTTTAGCATAGAAAATAGACATTTGGATGTGTACTCATTAAAATGAAAACACATTAATAAGTAAATTATACATATTTATTTTTTGCCTTTAAGAATATTGACTTTAGCTGAGGTTTAATGAGGCACATGTATACATAAATGGACACTTGGCTTATGAATATAATTAATTTTTAAAGAAATAAAAAAAAAATACAAATAAAAAGCTAGTTCAAAGTTCCCTTCTTTGGTACAAAGGCATCTGTAATAATACTTGCAGTTTGTGGAACGCTCTTCTTTCACAGTTAAGAAATGGTGGCTTCTATTAAAATGGGATTGTAGCTTCATTCATGTTATTCATCAATAAAGCCGCTCACGTCAATATCTATCTTGCGTATGCATAGCCATGGCAAGGCTTCAATAAGGAAACTACAAAGCTGTGAGAGAGCTGTATCTAGTGTATTAAATAAACATACATCAGGGATATAGAATATAGAAGTGAGTGATAAGGTACTAGAGTGTTTTGAAATCTGGTATCGTGTAACAAATTCCCACAATGCAACACAACTATTAAATTTTTGGTGTCTGAATCGACACAGTATGATTGAGTTCCTCCATTGACGACCTCAAAAATAATTAACACCAGCAACAATATCACTTGATTCACAAGAGTTTTTATATTGAAAAATAGTAATACAGAGTTTGTGGGATTGTGTAATTCTATTCACTTCTCATGAAGATCTGTTTCTGATAATCAGTATTTTATAACATTGTTTTATTTATTTGCTTTGCTTTACTGTATTTACTCTGCACTCTATCCACTTTAAACTTGTGTCATCAATATCTTCACAGATTGTCTCTTTCCAACATGTTTTTTTTTTCAACTTTCCTTTTTTTTTTTTTTTATTATTACTCATAAGGGAATCATGACCTACTCAGGTTTTACTACTATAATATTTTAAGTCTGAACATTAACATTTCATTAACTCTGCAAGACTTTTTTATACATGTGCTAGTTATGTTCCCTAAGGGATGTCTGATTGTATCCAAAAATGATATGAATTTACAATTCTGGATAGGTCAGTTGGGGACTGGTTTCATCCCATATTAATATATCCTTGATTTAGAGTTGTTTAGAGGGATGTGAAATTGAATATATTACCAGAACAGGACTTATAGAGGAAAATAATGGTCAATGCTAGTAGACTAAACAATATAATGCTATGAAAATAGTTACTAGTAAAATTACAGTTTCCTTTGGCAGGTAATAGATACAAAACAACTCAGAGACCTGAGAGCTACTGCCGATATACTATCACCAATAATGAACAACTCCTTACGTGAATAATTCTCATTCCTCCGTAGTTACCATTGGCATGTTGGGCAAGTGGAAAATATCCCTTTGTTGCCCTTGCATATAAATAACTCTTTTCATTAATCCATGTGGACCTGCTTAGCAGTTTTAAAAAAGGCAGATTCTTTTAAATGTAAATAGTTTTCCCATAATGGGATAGTACAACAGGACATACTAATAAACAGGTCAAACAAAGAGCGAATTTTGCATGAAAAAAACAAAACGTGGAATACTCTGCCTTATAACGTAGATGGTGGATGATCCCACAGGAAGAACAGACATATATGATAACTTCTAATGCACAAACCTGTCTCTTGCTGTCTCTTAGAGGGCCACACTACACTCTCACCTTTCAGTTCTGCTACTTTCCCACCTTGTTTCTTAGTTAATATCCTCTTCGATACCCATCATGTTATATTTTTATACCCCACCTCCTCTAGATTGTAACCTCCTTTGAGCAGGGCATTCAGCAACCTGTTATTCCAGTAACATTTAGTAATTGTCTAATTTATTGTTAATTTTTCCCCTTTATAATATTGTAAAGTGCTGCGGCATACGTTAGCGCTATTTAAATGCCAATAATAATAATATAAATTTTAAAAAAATACTCCAAACGGCAAGAGTAATTCAGCTTGCTGAAGTGCTTTAGGAATTAACAGAGTGTCCTCTTTGTCTAATAACATAGAAGTGCTTATTTGAACAGACACTCACTTGAGCAATCACTCAAAAAGCAGTAGTCAATGCTTTTCATAGAGATTGATGTGCATGCCCTGTTACACCCCAATGCTCCTCTTTCAGAAAATAACCCTGGGAGATCTTTACTAGTAAAAATGCCTGTGTGCATTTCCAAGATATAACCTCTTAAACTTCTTATATCAACATTTTTGTAAAGGAAGAATTAATAAAAAAAAATACAATTGCGTAAATGTACAAAATATTTCGCTTTATTTCTATGACGTTATGTGTTAGTCAAGGTTTATATACTAGTTATACAACTAGAGCTAGAAACAATTGAACATTATACAAATTATCAAAACTCGTAAAATCTTAGCACCAGGAGGAGTTAGATTGGGATAATATAATACTATATTTTATTATTTAGCCTATTGTTTGCACAGTTATTAATTGGTCCAAAAATGAATGAATACAAGACATAGGAAACGTTAAAACCGATTTAACTATGCAGTGTCAGTAAGGGATTCAGGAATAGTTGTGTTATGTGAAATATTAGGCTGAAGTTAAAAAGGTAATGGATAGCACAAGAAGGTGCATCAGCGGGCACGGGTGCTGGCTGCGACTGGGACTTACACAGAGCCGGAGAAGCTGCAGGGAACCCTGTATCTGACCTCAAAAGTGAGCTACCGTCTTCCATCATATGCCCCCAGCGCAAGACTGTTAGGTGCCTGTGGAAGGCATAGGTTGAACAGGGGAGTTCTCAAGAGACCCTGGTGCTCCCCATACTCTTGCTTTGCAAAATTTTGTGGGGGAACTGGGAGGTTAATTTCAGTCACTTGAGCATACTCAATTTGAGGCACAGTGCTATTTTGTGGTATATTGCCCCTTCCTCTCTCTTTGGCCTTTTCTAATGTTTACTATTTTAGTTTTTTTTCCTTCTCTAATGCCTCTTACATGGGGGCCTCCATGGGTATTACTGCAGCAACTCTCATGCCTAACTAGTGATATACTTCACATACTTAACACGGCTCCTACATACACATATTCTACACACTCTAACACTGTGACTCAATTACTCTACTGCTAGTATTAATTTTCCTGAACCTGTACTCTCCCTAGTCTTCTGATTAGACCTATAGTTCAGCTTGTTGCTTAAAACCATAAAAAATGTGCAACTTTGTCTCTCATGCCATGATGCTGTATCTACATGTATGTTTGAAATATGCTTGTCAATGCTATTGTGGCATCACAAGCAATAAAATAAATAAAGGTAATGGATAGACGGACAAGACCTGCTGAGTCATCATGTTGTTAATGTGTAAGAAAAACCCTCACAAAAGAGCGAATTAACTAAGGTGGACTAAGGTGTGAAAAAGAAAGATAAATAAGAGAATGAATTACATCAAATCAATTAAATACTCAAGTGATTAAAATACATACACTGAGAAACAAACCTGTAAAAGTTCTGATGATTAAACAGATCATCCAATGTTTCAAGAAACACTATAGGATCAGGAACACAAATGTGTATTCCTGACCCTATAGTGTTAAAAACACTATCTAGCCCTGCTGGTACCCACTTGCCCCCTAAATATAGTGAAATCTTACCTTTATTCCAGTCTGCTGGTGCTGGCTCTGCCCCTGATCTGCCTCCTTGGCTGACATCATCAGAAGTGATGATCTGAGCCAATCACAAAGTTCAGTGTCTACATGCAGAGGGCAGAGACATGAATGTCATGGATGTCTGCTGCCCCAGGAAGCACCGTTAGTAGACATCTGTAGAAGTGCCATTGGATGTATCCCTAGGCTGTTATGTAAACACTGCATTTTCTCTGAAAAACTGTGTTTACTACAAAAAGCCTGCAGGAACTGACTATACCAGGGGTTCCCAACCCAGTCCTCAAGTACCCCCTCCCAGTCCATGATTTAAGGATTACCCTTACCCTAAAAATACTTCAGACACAGCTGGTTAATCCCTAAATCCTGGACTATTAGGGAGTACTTGAGGACTGGGTTGGGAACCACTGGACTATACTGACCAGAACAACTACAATGAGCTGTAGTTGTTATGGTGACTATAGTGTCCATTTAAATTTCAGTATTTCACTAATATTTATTACATAAAATAAATTACAAATAAACAGTCAACAAGTTATACAATTTAAATAAGCATTAAATAACCATATTTTGTTTTACATTTTTTTGTTTCTAAATAAGTTTCTCTGTAACTTTGAGCTGTTTGGGAGTGGTGGCTATTTGTGGCGGAGGGATTTCTTGGTGTGTTTGGGTTGTCATACCATTTAATTTGTATGTTTTTAGTTTTAATTTGTAGAAGGAGCAAGTTATCTGAAAGAGACATTCTATACACCTCCTAGCCAACCATCAACCATATCAAGTTATACCAGCACTCATCACTGTATGGGCATCAATCTAAACCACAGAGAGGGGCCAAGCTGCAGTATTATAATGTTTGAAATGATGTGGTGGTCACAGAGGATTCCAGGCACAATTACTAATTCAAGTGTTAATGGCTTGTGACTCCAATGTCTTCAATACTTTTATAAAATAGTAATCTCTGTACAGTATATACATATATAGAAATCTCACCTGTCTGGATAGATAAACAACAGTGCTTTTTTGCTGTATGAAAACATTCAACCCAATAGTGTACGCTCCCGCAAGACAAAACTAATTTACAAAATATTCAAATAGTTGTGCAGAAACATTCATGTGTCTAAAAAGCGACAAACATACACAGCAACCGCATACAAAATGTCCACAGTAAACAGTGGCTACCACAATGAGCAACAGATATACCTATTTATTGAATGACAATCTACAATACAATAATAGAGGCAGACATAGGGCAATATTGTTTGCAAAAAGTTATGAATTTTAAAATAAATGTTGATTGCACTCACAAACCAAGTTTGATTGTAGGCATATCATAATAGATAGGTATAACAGCTTCAGGACTTTGGAACATCAATCACAGAATAAAAAAAACGAATAAAAAACAATTAAAAATAAATACTCTGAACACTAAAGCCCTATATAGGGCTATAGTGTTCAGAGTATTTATTTTTAATTGTTTTTTATTCGGTTTTTTTATTCTGTGATTTTTCATCTGGTTTCTTCTGCTCCTGTGGACCTTGCAACAAAAGACTTCCACCTGAGTGTGATGTGCCTTTTTAACACTTCGAGTTTGTAAGTGTTACTATTAATAAACGTGTTAATTTTTACTGAGATACTCTGCACTATTATTCTCTCTTTTCTTCTTACATGCACCATTGATGTTCCAAAGTCCTGAAGCTGTTATACCTATCTATTATGATATGCCTACAATCAAACTTGGTTTGTGAGTGCAATCAACATTTATTTTAAAATTCATAACTTTTTGCAAACAATATTGCCCTATGTCTGCCTCTATTATTGTATTGTAGATTGCCGTTTTGGTATTTTGTCTATATTTGTTATGAGGATTTGAGGAGTCCTTTCTTCTACAATACCTAATTACAAAGGGTAATTTTTGTGTGTTTTTTCACCTATTACCCACTGAGTGTGTTGTATCTACCCACAGGTGTATTTGTACCTATTTATGCTATTTATTGAATGACTAGATTTCATTTATTTATTATTAATGTCCACCAGGGTCATTGTTTTGGGGTGGGGGGGAGTTAAATTTAATAAATGCAAAATTTGGCCCACCAGCTTTCTGAGCACAGTTTAGTTTTTTTCGCATCACAGTAGAGAAAATACATTTTAAAATAATCTCCATTCAGCATCTGATCCATTTACAGATGGAACTGCCAATATTCTAGTGATTTGTGTTGCAATTGTATATCAGCACTCGTCTTCAGAAATACATGTTTTTGGCCAGATCCTTGGAAAAGGAAATGGGTTCTCCATTACCCCCCCCCCCCCCCCCCCCCCTCTTAAAACTCTTTTTTAATATCCACTAAACTTTGGATCACTTAAAAAAAACCTTCAAACCATTCTCTTTATACCCGATAATTTTCATCTAAATGATGCTTGATGTGAAATATAGCGTTTGGAATTTTCCGAACCAAGTTTAATTGCATTTGGCCTTTTGCTGTGGTATCATCTTTTTGAAAACAGTTATGTATCTTCCCAGTACATCTGTTTTTAAAAGCATCATTCTATCTGCTGATCCTACATTCATAATTAAATGTGTTATTTACAAGAGAATAGTTTATAGGAAAAAGTGAGTTGTGTACTTGGGTCAATTCTGTTTATCCACCCAGAATAGGTTTGCTCAGATGTTACATAATATATTTATTTATTTTGGCTTACGTCTGCTGGCTTCTCTAATAATCTCATATATTACTTTGCCAGAGCATGCAGATAATTTAATTAAATATTTTTTTTCTGAATGTCTGCATGCAAAAGATCTAAAAATACAAGGCCCTAGATTGCATTAGCCATGTTAAATAAGATGAAAACCTAATTAAAATGGCCACAAAGTTATGTTTTTTTCTTCGCAATTATTTTTTTTTTCGACTGAGAAGCACATTCCTCATTATTCTACGAACAGCTGACTTATTGTCATCCCAGACCTCAGTTTTATAAATAGTGTAGCCACTTAAATGTTAACCGTTCAAATGAAATGCGATTTTTATAAGACTGAAATGTTCAGCACGTATTGGGTTTTGCTCACCGAACTGAAAACTAGTTGAAACTGAGTCTTTCCGAAGACTAATGTTATGAATCTTTAGGTTTAACCATAAATATATTGCAGTGATATAGACTCCATAAAGAAACATTTTATTTTTAAATTTAGACATATAGGAAAATACTGGAAAATGCCAATTCTTTATTACATTTTACAGATATTTTATACAAAACTATACAAAACAATAAACGCAAACAAATAAAATTTAACAATACTCCTGTGTGAAGTTGCTGCTTTTGCTGCAGATTGCCAGGCTTTGCAGCATCTGCAGTGCACTCTTTCAACACCAAAATGTGATTAAGCCAGTCATGATGTTCACTTAAAGGGACACTATAGTCACCTGAACAACTTTAGCTTAATGAAGCAGTTTTGGTGTATAGAACATGCCCCTGCAGCCTCACTGCTCAATCTTCAGAAATTTAGGAGTTAAATTCCTTTGTTTATGAACCCTAGTCACACCTCCCTGCATGTGACTTGCACAGCCTGTTCTGTTTAATTACGATTTTCTTATCCCTTGCTATGTTAATAGCTTGCTAGACCCTGCAAGAGCGTATGTGATTAAAGTTCAATTTAGAGATTGAGATACAATTATTTAAGGTAAATTACATCTGTTTGAAAGTGAAACCAATTTTTTTTTCATGCAGGCTCTGTCAATCATAGCCAGGGGAGGTGTGGCTAGGGCTGCATAAACAGAAACAAAGTGATTTAACTCCTAAATGACAGTGAATTGAGCAGTGAAATTGCAGGGGAATGATCTATACACTAAAACTGCTTTATTTAGCTAAAGTAATTTAGGTGACTATAGTGTTCCTTTAACTTTCTATATCACTGCTGAGCTCATTTCATAACTATGGTTCACAAGGGTTTCTGGGAATTGTAGCACAACTGTCAGTGTCTAACTGTAATTCCCTTTAAAATATATATTTCTTGTCATGCTTTGGATTTAATGTAAACATACAGGGAGTGCAGAATTATTAGGCAAATGAATATTTTGACCACATCATCCTCTTTATGCATGTTGTCTTACTCCAAGCTGTATAGGCTCGAAAGTCTACTACCAATTAAGCATATTAGGTGATGTGCATCTCTGTGATGAGAAGGGGTGTGGTCTAATGACATCAACACCCTATATCAGGTGTGCATAATTGTTAGGCAACTTCCTTTCCTTTGGCAAAATGGGTCAAAAGAAGGACTTGACAGGCTCAGAAAAGTAAAAAATAGTGAGATATCTTGCAGAGGGATGCAGCACTCTTAAAATTGCAAAGCTTCTGAAGTGTGATCATCGAACAATCAAGCGTTTCATTCAAAATAGTCAACAGGGTCGCAAGAAGCGTGTGGAGAAACCAAGGCGCAAAATAACTGCCCATGAACTGAGAAAAGTCAAGCGTGCAGCTGCCAAGATGCCACTTGCCACCAGTTTGGCCATATTTCAGAGCTGCAACATCACTGGAGTGCCCAAAAGCACAAGGTGTGCAATACTCAGAGACATGGCCAAGGTAAGAAAGGCTGAAAGACGACCACCACTGAACAAGACACACAAGCTGAAACGTCAAGACTGGGCCAAGAAATATCTCAAGACTGATTTTTCTAAGGTTTTATGGACTGATGAAATGAGAGTGAGTCTTGATGGGCCAGATGGATGGATTGGTAAAGGGCAGAGAGCTCCAGTCCGACTCAGACGCCAGCAAGGTGGAGGTGGAGTACTGGTTTGGGCTGGTATCATCAAAGATGAGCTTGTGGGGCCTTTTCGGGTTGAGGATGGAGTCAAGCTCAACTCCCAGTCCTACTGCCAGTTTCTGGAAGACACCTTCTTCAAGCAGTGGTACAGGAAGAAGTCTGCATCCTTCAAGAAAAACATGATTTTCATGCAGGACAATGCTCCATCACACGCGTCCAAGTACTCCACAGCGTGGCTGGCAAGAAAGGGTATAAAAGAAGAAAATCTAATGACATGGCCTCCTTGTTCACCTGATCTGAACCCCATTGAGAACCTGTGGTCCATCATCAAATGTGAGATTTACAAGGAGGGGAAACAGTACACCTCTCTGAACAGTGTCTGGGAGGCTGTGGTTGCTGCTGCACGCAATGTTGATGGTGAACAGATCAAAACACTGACAGAATCCATGGATGGCAGGCTTTTGAGTGTCCTTGCAAAGAAAGGTGGCTATATTGGTCACTGATTTGTTTTTGTTATGTTTTTGAATGTCAGAAATGTATATTTGCGAATGTTGAGATGTTATATTGGTTTTACTGGTAAAAATAAATAATTGAAATGGGTATATATTTGTTTTTTGTTAAGTTGCCTAATAATTATGCACAGTAATAGTCACCTGCACACACAGATATCCCCCTAAAATAGCTAATTCTGCACTCCCTGTATTTACATTTAATATGGATGAAAAACATGTTATGTATTTTTTCATTTTGATGGAGTAGTCAGAAGGCAGGAAGGATTTGAAAATCAAATAGGTTCAACAAATCTGATCTACCATGTTAGAGACAATGTATTTTATTTTTCTAAAGATTGGCTGCAGGAAATAGTATCTTTAACCCTGGATTTAAGCTATTATGCTTCTATGCTCTAAGTAAAAAAATGCATTCTGCTTTGCATTGCAGTCTGTCTAATAAAAAGCAAAGTATTGGTTGGAATTATATAAGAAAAAAGAATAGTGGGTAGGCGCTTCACTGAAATATATGGCAATATAGTATGTAACAAAAATACCAAACAAAAACGGTGTAACCAGTATATAGGTGTTTCCCTTTTACACCAGACGTCAAGATAACAAAGTATGAAAATATAAATATATTGGTATGTCCACCTCCCCAGTGTCACTCAGATAAAATAAGGTAATATTACCAATAATTGAGCTTAATGGAGATATACAGCTAGAACAAAAGAAAAAATACAAAGAAACATAGTGTGAACTGTATAATGATATAGAATATGAAATAAAATGAGGGATTCCCACTCACATTCTCCAGAGCCGTACCAGGCTCTGTATATCAGGCTCACGGGTGCCAAGTACTGGCTAGCGATCTAAGCGATGTAGGTAGATGAGAATTGAGATTTCTCACATTTTCAAGTATGTCCTGGGTCTACAAAACATTGCATTGTTACAATAGGGTACACCTGGCTCTGCGTTGCTAAGTAACCAGTCAGGCAGGCACGGTTAATTGTCACTTCCGGTTAGCGCAGCCCCGCTAACCAGAAGTGACGATTAACCGTGCCTGCCTGACTGGTTACCTAGCAACGCAGAGCCGGGGTGTACCCTATTGCAACAATGCAATGTTTTGTGGAACCAGGACATACTTGAAAACGTGAGAAATCTCAATTCTCATCTACCTACATTGGTTGGAATTGCCTATGATTAAGAACTTCTTTGCGGGAGAAACATGTATATGTATGTTATGCATTAATTAGGTAGCATTCAGTTTTTCTTTAATAATTTAATAAATTTTACCTATTCTTGGGGTTTTAAGAGCAGTGTCTATTCTTCTTTGTGGTCACTGGAGCACAAGAGTAGATACTTATATTAAACATATCCTACTGGACAGGAGAGTCTTGAGCTGATCTCCGAATGGATTTCTAATGAGCATTCCACCAGAATGAAACCCAAGAGCTAATAGATCTGTGTCTAAGAATGTCTGGAATGACTCTCTTTAGATCCTGGGCTCTGTGCAATATGGAGTGCCAGGATATGGCTTTCTATAATAGCTCTCTGCCAATAGACACATAGGACAAAAAGGGGGCTGTTATATAAGGTTCCGACCCGGGCAGATTGTGTAAGAGTCTAGTTCACTTTTCAAACGTAACTTTCTATGTTTTTGATTCCTTCTTTACAATAGACACTAACGTTAGTAGAATTAGAAGAATACTTACAACCTAAGCACACTGATCAATACCTTCATTCTACAAAGTGATATCCAATAATTAAATTTATCTAATGTTACAAGATAGACAGTCCCACCCCCCCCCCTCCCCCCCCCTGCAATTTTAGACAGGTCCTTTGTTGTAAATGGTTGTGTCTATAACTCTGGTCATACAGCCACGTTATCCTAAACTAATTCATATGAATATGAGCCTGAAATTGATAGCAAACTATGCAATAATATGTCCGGCAACTACTCATCTGTAAAATGCAATAGCTGACTATTGACACTAAACCCCATTTGCCATCAGAAGTAAAATATGCAGTCAATCTATTAAAAACATTAATTGATCTGCTTTGATCTTTGACTATAATCAAGTGTCCTGTTTTCAATGAAGTAACAATTTTTTGAATAGGACATGATGTAACAGAAAAAACACTTTCTAGAACCAGTGATAACCAATTGAAAGTTTTTTTTTTTTTTTTTTTACTTTTTCATGATTATTCACAAAAGTGTTGGGAATTCAATGTGAATTGAAATATATTTCAAATGTTAAGCCAAAACTGAATTGTAAAAATTATCGAAGTGAACTATGTTTTCAAATTTTCTATTTTGGCTTAAAATGTGAAATTCAATTTGAATTCAATTTAAATCCTGACAATTTACATATTACTGAATAGTACAGTTATTGTATGTTCCCTTTCCCATGCCGATGCAAGCATTGTATTCTACTTCTTTAAGTTTACAGTTTACATCTTCAAAATTTTTATTTTTTCAAAAAATACTTCTTGTCTCCTTTCATATGATGTTTTATTTTCATGTGTCTAGCATCACTAAAACCAGCAACTGGTCACATATTTTGAATATTCCATTTTAAAGAATCCTTATAGGCGAACACGATGTGGAAATTTTTATATTGTGTATTTTAAGTTCAATAAAGATTTTTGGTCACTTTGTTGTGCCAATCATCTTTCTTAATACACTTTTTACATTTTATTTTTTTTACCTGGCATTTTATTATTCTGTACTCCAAGATATCCTATGTGGGGATTATACCACCAACACTGAAATCAAAGAGCGGTTAGCCCGCTCTATACTTGTGAGTACTATTTTATTTATTTACTACTGATATTTTAATACAGTGAGCACTATCAGTTGTTTTTTATTTACCCCTTTCCTGAGTGTTGAACTTTCTCCTGACGGATAAGAACTTACTGCAATCCCATAAGCAGGGATCATACCGCTGTACACCTTTCACGCTAGACCTGGTTATAGCTCTCATAAATGTGAGTTTAATACTACCTCTTCCGTATTAGTGTTTACTTTGGATTATACAGTGAGCACTATCAATTGTTTTGTACTTTTCCCCTTCATGAGTGTTGGACATTCCCTTGACGGAAAAGATTTTACTGCATATCCCATAATCAGGGATCATACCGCTGTACGCCCTTCACGCTAGAGCTGGTTATAGCTCTCATAAATGTGAAGAAAAAAGTAAAAAGGGATGCAGCTAAAAACTAAAAGAAAAAAGAAAACAGACAACACATGGTGATGTACAGTTGGATTAGATAACACACTGCAATAATGGTTGCACTCACAAGATTTAAATGAGATATGCACCTTGAAATCCACTAAGGGATATTGCTGGACCGCTTCCACTGGAGGATGGTGGATAGTAAGCAGACTCAGATGGCTCAGGATACAATCAGGAACCACATTTTGAAAAAAGAGATTTATTTAGGCACAATTGCCCAATCAAATATAAAAAATAAGAATAAAATCTAACGTGTTTCGTCCAACGCAGTGGACTTCATCAGAGATAAAAACAAATTCAACAATGGTACATGAAACAAGCATGCATATAAACCACCCCCCTCCCAGTCCCATTAAATACACATTGTAGAAGGAGTTGATTGAAGATCAATCAGGTGTGCCTGAACTCTAGAGGACTTTCATTGGTGGGCAGAGAGGTAGACCGATCTTCATTAGACCTGTTAATGACACCAACTTATATGTATAATTGCCGGAGTAGATTTTCGCTGGTCCGTCCAGCTTGCGTTCCACCGGACCGTGTATGCGTTCCACTACCTCCTTCCGCTTTTGCGCATCACTTCCGGTTCCGGTTGAAACATCCTGAACGTCTATGCGTTCCAACTGTGAATTTATAAGCGCTCCATGACGAGCATTTGATGCTCGAAGAGTATTAATATTGCAGGTGTGAAAAAATTTAATGTAAAAAAGTTAGTTATATACATGTGCATTAACAATACATGTATATTTCATATCAAAAAGAATAATAAATTACATAAAAATAAAATACAATGGGAAAAGGAAAAACAATGCATCTCTCATCATACAGTTTTAATACAGATTTTTTTATATATATATATATATATTTCATGTGTATTTATGTTATGTGTCATTACACACAAATAAAGTGAATATTTCCACTTGATGATAATACTGAAATTGTTTATGCTGCCTTCTATTAAAGATTCCCAATTTACAGGGAAAATAAAAATTTAATATTTAGAAATGTGATGTAAACTGAACAAATAGTTATTCAGATTTGGTAAAGAAAAAAGTCTTTTATATAAAAAAAAAGTCTTTTATATTAAAAAAAACTTTTTAGAGATCAGAGACCCCGAAAATGTAATAAGTTTTCTCCTATTGATACAAAAAATATATAAATATAAATGTAAAAGAATAAATAAAAATAGAAATAGAAAAAATTCCTTTCAGAGGAGAGATGCAGATCTTTTCCAGAAAATCAAGTAAATCTTAACAATCAGTTTCCTTGTAATGGATATTATCTAGAAAGAAAAGAGAGGACAGTATCATGTCATAAAACAAGCTAGATCTATATCGACATTCATCCCCTTTGGCTCTAAGGAATGTAATCCATAGATCCAATATGTTTCTGTTTGAGACAATTTAAGATCTCTGTCCCCTCCTCTCCAATGGGGGGATATTTGTTCAATGCCTACACCTTTAAAATCTATCCAATGTAAAGAAGGACATGAATTGCAATGGACCGGTACGGAATGGGTGGTCATACCTTTTCTGATGTTATTAATATGCTCTCATAAATGTGAGTTTACTACTATGTTTCCCGTATTAGTGTATATATTTACTTTACATATTGCACTATTGGCTCCCTTCACTTTTGTCTTTCATATAAGTGGATTCACCTGGATAAAGAAAAACCTTACTTAACATTGTATTAAGTGAAACCCTTCCATTCGGACATGTTTTACTGTGACTTATTATATATTTGGACTCCCATCTAACTGTTTTATTTCTTGTTATTGTGCTTGGCGCAGCCCTTACTTTCTTTTCTAACTAGTCACATATGCACGGAACATGATCAATTAAATGTATTATCCTCAAATTTAAAAGAGACATTAGTGAAATCATACACCACCTTGTTGGCTGGTTAATTACTTATCGTATACTTACTTAATCAAAACTTAAACATCAATGCAATGTGATAGTGGCTATGTGACAGACAGTCAAAAACTTTGTGTTAGAATCAGGATTGGTCAATTGGGAAAGACAAAGTAAGAAAATAAATACAATTGCAAACATGTTGAAACAAGTTATGAAAATGATTTTAAAAAAATACCAGGTTTAGATAAAACTTTTTGATACATTTAAGAAAGATCTTACATTTCACTTCCATTACGGCATTTAAAGTGCTTTAACCCCTTAAGGACACATGACATGTATGACATGTCATGATTCCCTTTTATTCCAGAAGTTTGGTCCTTAAGGGGTTAAACTCCAACAACCAACTAGTTTCTAGAACCATTTCTGTGTTAGGGATTGAGCAAAGAATGTCTTTCTCAACCACAAGTATATTGCTAAGGAAAAATATAGCAATCACAGACAATGTGTAATTCTAACCAAGTCAACTGCCAAACATAATGTTTAGAATAATATTCGTGCAAGCAATGAGTAACTTAACTTGTACGCACAGTAAATAGATGCATATATGTAATCAAATAATGTATATCTTATCAGGCACACATTATTTATTATTCCTACACAGATAAATGTAATGGCAAACATTAATTGTAATAAAATAATCTCCAATATTACAAAAACAAAAAACTATGAGGACATAAATCAAGCTAATGTATTGGCCTAAAGTTGAAGAGACCTGGCAGAATTAGTTAACTTGTGACATGCACATTGATGGTAAAAATGCTATTTTTTTTTTAACTAACTATGATCTAATATACAACTTCCAAATACATGATAAATGATTTTGCATCGGTTCAGATTAACTTAGAATATACATTTTCTTTAATTAATGGAATACTCCCACCCTATAACAACTTCTTCTCAATTAAGGTTTGTCTTGGTGATTGGTGATAGGCTTGTAGTGTCAGACAGAGCACTCACACTATCACCAGCTGCCAAGACAAACCTTGTTGGACTGCAATGCAACTGGAGGAGGAGACAGAAAGCTTGTCAGTCAGGTGCCATAAATAGTGATGTCCCGAACGGTTCGCTGGCGAATAGTCCTGGCGAACATAGCATGTTCGCGTTCGCCACCGCGGGCGAACACATGCGATGTTTGGTCAGCCCTCTATTCTTCATCATTGAGTAAACGTTGACCCTGTACCTCACAGTAAGCAGACACATTCCAGCCAATCAGCAGCACACCCTCCCTAGCAGACCCTCCCACCTACTGAACAGCATCAATTTAGATTCATTCGGAAACTGCAACCATTTTATTTCTTTTTTCATTTTTTTTTTCAGTGCATATAAATGTTACAAGCAGATACTCCCCTCAGACAATCTGTATTACTGCAGATACTCCCCCCAGACACTCTGTGTTACTGCAGATACTCCCCCAGACACTCTGTGTTACTGCAGATACTCCCTCCAGACACCCTGTGTTACTGCAGATACTCCTTCCAGACACTCTGTATTACTGAAGATACTCCCTCCAGACACCCTGTGTTACTGCAGATACTCCCTCCAGACACTCTGCGTTACTGCAGATACTCCCTCCAGACACCCTGTGTAACTGCAGATACTCCCTCCAGGCACCCTGCGTTACTGCAGATACTCCCTCCAGACACTCTGTGTTACTGCAGATACTCCCTTCAGACACTCTGTGTTACTGCAGATACTCCCTCCAGACACTCTGTATTACTGCTGATACTCCCTCCAGACACCCTGTGTTACTGCAGATACCCCCTCCAGACACCCTGTATTACTGCAGATACTCCCTCCAGACACCCTGTGTTACTGCAGATACTCCCTCCAGACACTCTGTGTTACTGCAGATACTCCCTCCAGACACCCTGTTTTACTGCAGATACTCCCTCCAGACACAATGTGTTACTGCATATACTCCCTCCAGACACTCTGTGTTACTGCAGATATTCCCTCCAGACACTCTGTATTACTGCAGATACTCCCTCCAGACACCCTGTGTTACTGCAGATACTCCCTCCAGACACTCTGTATTACTGCAGATACTCCCCCAGACACTCTGTGTTACTGCAGATACTCCCCCCAGACACTCTGTGTTACTGCAGATACTCCCTCCAGACACCCTGTGTTACTGCAGATACTCCCTCCAGACACTATCTGTTACTGCAGATACTCCCTCCAGACACCCTGTGTTACTGCAGATACTCCCTCCAGACACTCTGTGTTACTGCAGATACTCCCTCCAGATACTCTGTGTTACTGCAGATACTCCCTCCAGACACTCTGTGTTACTGCAGATACTCCCTCCAGACACCCTGTGTTACTGCAGATACTCCCTCCAGACACTCTGTGTTACTGCAGATACTCCCCCCAGACACCCTGTGCTACTGCAGATACTCCCTCCAGATACTCTGTGTTACTGCAGATACTCCCTCCAGACACCCTGTGTTACTGCAGACACTCCCTCCAGACACCCTGTGTTACTGCAGATACTCCCTCCAGACACCCTGTGTTACTGCAGATACTCCCCCCAGACACCCTGTGTTACTGCAGATACTCCCTCCAAACACTCTGTGTTACTGCAGATACTCCCTCCAGACACCCTGTGTTACTGCAGATACTCCCTCCAGACACTCTGTGTTACTGCAGATACTCCCTCCAGACACTCTGTGTTACTGCAGATACTCCCTCCAGACACCCTGTGTTACTGCAGATACTCCCTCCAGACACCCTGTGTTACTGCAGATACTCCCCCCAGACACCCTGTGTTACTGCAGATACTCCCTCCAAACACTCTGTGTTACTGCAGATACTCCCTCCAGACACCCTGTGTTACTGCAGATACTCCCCCCAGACACCCTGTGTTACTGCAGATACTCCCCCCAGACACCCTGTGTTACTGCAGATACTCCCTCCAGACACTCTGTGTTACTGCAGATACTCCCTCCAGACACCCTGTGTTACTGCAGATACTCCCTCCAGACACCCTGTGCTACTGCAGATACTCCCTCCAGACACTCTGTGTTACTGCAGATACTCCCTCCAGACACCCTGTGTTACTGCAGATACTCCCTCCAGACACCCTGTGTTACTGCAGATACTCCCCCCAGACACCCTGTGTTACTGCAGATACTCCCTCCAAACACTCTGTGTTACTGCAGATACTCCCTCCAGACACCCTGTGTTACTGCAGATACTCCCCCCAGACACCCTGTGTTACTGCAGATACTCCCCCCAGACACCCTGTGTTACTGCAGATACTCCCTCCAGACACTCTGTGTTACTGCAGATACTCCCTCCAGACACCCTGTGTTACTGCAGATACTCCCTCCAGACACCCTGTGCTACTGCAGATACTCCCTCCAGAAACTCTGCGTTACTGCAGATACTCCCTCCAGACACCCTGTGTTACTACAGATACTCCCTCCAGACACTCTGTATTACTGCAGATACTCCCTCCAGACACTCTGTGTTACTGCAGATACTCCCTCCAGACACCCTGTGTTACTGCAGATACTCCCTCCAGACACCCTGTGCTACTGCAGATACTCCCTCCAGACACTCTGTGTTACTGCAGATACTCCCTCCAGACACCCTGTGTTACTGCAGATACTCCCTCCAGACACCCTGTGTTACTGCAGATACTCCCCCCAGACACTCTGTGTTACTGCAGATACTCCCCCAGACACTCTGTGTTACTGCAGATACTCCCTCCAGACACCCTGTGTTACTGCAGATACTCCTTCCAGACACTCTGTATTACTGAAGATACTCCCTCCAGACACCCTGTGTTACTGCAGATACTCCCTCCAGACACTCTGCGTTACTGCAGATACTCCCTCCAGACACCCTGTGTAACTGCAGATACTCCCTCCAGGCACCCTGCGTTACTGCAGATACTCCCTCCAGACACTCTGTGTTACTGCAGATACTCCCTCCAGACACCCTGTGTTACTGCAGATACTCCCTCAAGACACTCTGTGTTACTGCAGATACTTCCTCCAGACACCCTGTGTTACTGCAGATACTCCCTCCAGACACTCTGTATTACTGCAAATACTCCCCCCAGACACCCTGTGTTACTGCAGATACTCCCTCCAGACACTCTGTGTTACTGCAGATACTCCCTCCAGACCCCCTGTGTTACTGCAGATACTCCCTCAAGACACTCTGTGTTACTGCAGATACTCCCTCCAGACACCCTGTGTTACTGCAGATACTCCCTGCACTGACACTGACACAGAGCAGAATAGGGACTGTTCCCCCTACATAGGGTCACTTGGCAGATATGGATTGACACCTATCCTAAGGATCCCTGATACACACTGACACAGAGCAGAATAGGGACTGTTCCTCCTACATAGGGTCACTTGGCAGATATGGATTAACACATATCCTAAGGATCCCTGATACACACTGACACAGAGCAGAATAGGGACTGTTCCCCCTACATAGGGTCACTTGGCAGATATGGATTGACACCTATCCTAAGGATCCCTGATACACACTGACACAGAGAAGAATAGGGACTGTTCCCCCTACATAGGGTCACTTGGCAGATATGGATTGACACCTGTCCTCAGAGACCCTGATACACAATGACACAGAGCAGAATAGGGACTGTTCCCCCTACATAGGGTCACTTGGCAGATATGGATTGACACCTGTCCTCAGGGACCCTGATACACACTAAGGGTGGGACCTACTGTCCTCCCCCCGCCCCCACTCCTGCGTGGTGGGTTGGGGCCATAAAAAAATGAGGGGTGGGACCTACTGTCCTCCGCCCGGCCCCCACCCCTGCACGGTGGGTGGGGGCCATAAATCACAATGGGGAGGACCTACTGTCCTCCCCCCGCCCCCACCCCTGCGCGGTGGGTGGGGGCCATAAAAATAATGAGGGAGGACCTACTGTCCTCCCCTTGGCCCCCACCCCTGCGCGGTGGGTGGGGGCCATAAATCACAATGGGGGGAGGACCTACTGTCCTCCCCCCACCCCCTCCCCTGCGTGGTGGTGAGGGGGCTATAAAAATAATGAGGGGGGACCTACTGCCCTCCCCCCAGCCCCCACCCCTGCGCGGTGGGTAGGGGCCATAAATCACAATGGGGTGGGGGCCAGGGGGGAGGACAGTAGGTCCTCCCCCCACCCCCACCCCTGCGCGGTGGGTGGGGGCCAGAAAAATAATGAGGGGGGACCTGTCCTCCCCCCTGGCCCCACCCTTGAGCGGTGGGTGGGAACCCTAAAAAAAAACAATCAGGGGGGACCTACTGCCCTCCCCCCAGCCCCCACCCCTGCGCGGTGGGTAGGGGCCATAAATCACAATGGGGTGGGGGCCAGGGGGGAGGACAGTAGGTCCTCCCCCCACCCCCACCCCTGCGCGGTGGGTGGGGGCCAGAAAAATAATGAGGGGGGACCTACTGTCCTCCCCCCTGGCCCCACCCCTGAGTGGTGGCTGGGGGCCCTAAATAAAAATTCCCCCCCCAATCAAAGGTGACTAGGTGTCCCCAAGCCCCTAGTCACCCACCCCCCTACCCCAAAAAAAGATACCCCCTACCTACCCCCCTCACCCTAAAAAGTAGTGAAGGGGGAATAAAATAACTAACCTGTAAAGAAAAATTCAACTTACCATTTGACGTCTTCTTTTTTCTAAAATCTTCTTTTTTCAGCCCCAAAAAGGCCAAATAAAAAGCCATAAGAACCGACGCAATAAAAAAAATAAAAAAAAAAAACGAGCGAAAAAAAAATAAATCCATCTTTACCCATGGAGGGCTCTGCACAGACTGAGCTCTGCAGGGCGGGGGAAGGCTTATAAAGAACACTCTGATTGGCTGGTTTAAGACAATCAGAGTGCTCTTTGTCATTTCACACAGCGTGGGAAAATTCCGAAGAACTTTCCCACGCTGTGTAAAATGACACAGAGCACTCTGATTGGTTATATTCCAAGCCCACCAATCACAGTGCTCTGTGTCATTTTTAGATTCCAAGCCCACCAATCAGAGTTCTCTTTGTCATTTTACACAGCGTGGGAAAATTCCAAAGAACTTTCCCACGCTGTGTAAAATGACACAGAGCACTGTGATTGGTGGGCTTGGAATCTAACCAATTAGAGTGCTCTGTGTCATTTTATACAGCGTGGGAAAGTTCTTTGGAATTTTCCCATGCTGTGTAAAATGACACAGAGCACTCTGATTGGTTAGATTCCAAGCCCACTAATCAGAGTTCTCTTTGTCATTTTACACAGCGTGGGAAAATTCCAAAGAACTATCCCACGCTGTGTAAGATGACAAAGAACCCTCTGATTGGTTAGATTCCAAGCCCACCAATCAGAGTTCTCTTTGTCATTTTACACAGCATGGGAAAATTCCAAAGAACTTTCCCACGCCGTGTAAAATGACACAGAACACTCTGATTGGTTAGATTCCAAGCCCACCAATCAGAGTTCTCTTTCTCATTTTACACAGCATGGGAAAATTCCAAAGAACTTTCCCACGCTGTGTAAAATGACACAGAGCACTGTGATTGTTGGGCTTGGAATATAACCAATCAGAGTGCTCTGTGTCATTTTACACAGCGTGGGAAAGTTCTTCGGAATTTTCCCACGCTGTGTAAAATGACAAAGAGCACTCTGATTGGCTTAAACCAGCCAATCAGAGTGTTCTTAGCCTAATTGCAGGGCGTGGCAAGGCTTTATAAGCCTTCCCCCGCCCTGCAGAGCTCAGTCTGCGCGGAGCCCTCCATGGGTGAAGATGGATTATTTTTATTTTTTTTTTTAAATTGCGTCGGTCCTTATGGCTTTTTATTTGCCCTTTTTTGGGGCTGAAAAAAGAAGATTTTTGCAAAAAGAAGACTTATTGTTTTTTTTAGGGCCCCCACCCACCGCTCAGGGGTGGGGGCCAGGGGGGGAGGACAGTAGGTCCCCCCCTCATTATTTTTATGGCCCCCACCCACCGCGCAGGGGTGGGGGCCAGGGGGGAGGACAGTAGGTCCCCCCTCATTATTTTTATGGCCTCCACACACCGCGCAGGGAAAGCATGACCACACTGATATAGTAAAAAATAGGCAAATGAAATCCACTATGGATACATAGCATGAGACAAAGTATCCAGTGAAAAAATGCCTACAATATAAATAAAATAAGATACAAAACACAAAATACACTCAAAAAGTACCTTGCCTCGGTGTGGCCCCCCACCGAGGTATAAATAAGAAGGATAATCGTAAAAAACTTGGAGAGATAGGATAGGTAAGATGGTTGATCGATGATTCCAGATGACAGACCTCCAACCCGCTAAAAAAGTTGGGGGGGATCCATCATAAACAAATGGAATGTTGCACCGCGGTCGGAATCTTCTAAAAAGACCGAGGTGTAGTGGATGTACACCCCTAGCAGGAACAGCCAGTAAGCCGTAGATATGCTAAAAGCTACTAAACCGCGGTCGGGGGCTTCGAAAAAGACCGCGGTATAAGAGGGCAGAATCACGATGAAAGTCGGCACTCTCCAGCAACAGAACAGAGGGTCATGCAGTCAGCTGTAGCACGTCGACGCGTTTCGTCCCGCCCACGGGACTTTCTCAAGACTAAAGGGCTACCAAAAAACCCTGGTTTAAATACCCCAGGATCAACAGGGTGTGTGTGTAATATGTTAAGAAAGAAACCCTGAACTTAATATATCAACATAATAACAGAAGTATATAAAGATATACATCTCTTAAATTTAGAAAAAAACTTAAATACTGAACATATTTTAAAAAACAATTATATAATAGGCCACAAAAAAAAAATAATTATAATTGATTGATACAATAATCATTAACGCAAAAGGAGAAAACAGGAGAGTAAATCAAAATTTGCAGGAAGGAAGATAGGGTTAACATTCAAAATAATAATTAATTGATACAATAATCATTAATGCATTAATGCATAAGAAAAAACAGGAGAGTAAAAATTATATATATATATATATATATTTAATCAATATCATTGTAAGTGTATTTTGATATTAATATATATATAAATATATAATTATGTATATTTCCTTTTCATCCCTGCACACACACTTTCAGATATTTCCAAATGCCGGGTGCATTCCAGCCACAGCCAAAGATAGTAGAAAAAATAGTGAAAACAAAGGCTTGCACACGGTCTTTTTCTTTTGTAAAAGTTTTCTTTCTTTATTCCATTTCTTGTTAAAACATAATCTTAGTAATAATCAACGTTTCAGCCATCGTCCGTGGCTTTCATCAGGATCAGTTCAGCAAAAAGACCGTGAGTGCAAGCCTTTATTTTCACTATTTTTTCTATATAATTATGTATATATTAATATTAAAGTGCACTTAGATAGTGTATGTGTATGTATGTATATGTGTATATATATATACTTAGATCATATATATATATATATATATATATATATGATCTAAGTACATATTTTACTTTAAACTGTAACTTTAACATTTATTTTACTTTTTACAGGCAGCAGGGAGACTACAGGCACTCCCCCTGCTGGCACTGAAATGGACGGCTATGCCATCCATGTGATCATGAGGTCCTCGCAAGGACCTCGCGATCACATGGCCCGGGGGGGGCCGAAGAGGAAGGAGGGCGTTCTATGCTGCCCGCCGGCGTTTAGAGTCGGGTCCCCAAGGACGGCATAGAACGCCCACCATCCTTAAGGGGTTAACTTACCATTGGAACATATAGGAGGATAATGTTGAAAATACTCTTTATGATGACATTTTTGCCGGATTGTAGTTTATGTGCCTCTCATTTTACTCTTGTTCTGTTTGTATCCGCAACTATTTGTACACTATTTATCGCCGGTATATGCAAAGTGCTTTTACAACTTATTTGACACTATGTTTTTTTTTTCATAAAGCATATGCTACCAATTTTATAATGGATGGATGTTTTCCCCCCAGTTTCTTTTTGTTTGTTTGATTTCTAGGTATTATTATTCGTTATTCCATATATTTCATTGTTTTACAATGATTATTATTGATAAAAATGAAAACTTTTCAATAAAAAATATTTGACAAGAATATCAGAATATCAGGTCGATATGGTATCAGGCTCTTATTACCACTACTTTTTGACTATGTAACTTCTGTTTTCCCCATTTTCTTTCATTGCTGTCTTCTCTACTTTTCCATTGCTCTCCACCTTTCTTCTAGGATCTTCCTGCTCTTATTCTTTTCATGCTTTCTCCCCATTAAATTTCCATATCCCCATCTTCTTTTATTTATTGCTTACCCTCTGTTCTTATTTTCATTATTCACCTTGTCTGGGGTTCTGGGTTTTTACGAAATATAGTGGCCATCATTGCCAGGTGTTCATGAAACATTTGAATTCTTGTACCTTTGGCATGAGTCTTTCCATCACCTGGATATGTTATTTTCTTGTGTTAATGAGAGACTTGCAGGGTACCATACCTCCAATACCTCTCTATAAACACCTGATTTAATTGGGCTCCATGAAAACACAATTCCCTTTGAACTCCACAAAGATTCTAAAAATAATTTTTACTTATATAGATGTTTGGAGAAGTCTGCAAGAATGCAATATATATGACATTTGAATCCAACTGATATAATACCAAGTGTAACATCTTCTGAGATTACTTAATTTGAGAAGTTTTTGGGAACTTTTGTTTCATTTGGGAAAAAATTTATTTTTTTTCAAAACACAAAACACAAAACACAAAACACCTTCTGCTCTTTATTACTTATCTTCAACTTAGCTTTTGAGCTTAGATCGTTGTGCCTTTATTGCTTATCAGGTCATGTTTTATCAGATTTTTAAACCTTTTTATCTTGTGCCCTTTTATAATATACCACATTTTCTTTAAAAGATAGCTAAAACAAATTCTAGGTGTATTTGTAATTCTGTACAAAATAAACAAAAATAAAATATGCACGCCTGTCTATCTATCTATCTATCCGTCTATCTATCTATCCGTCTATCTATCTATCCGTCTATCTATCTATCTATCTATCTATCTATCTATCTGTCTATCTATCTATCCGTCTATCTATCTATCTATCTATCTATCTATCTATCTATCTATCTATCTATATATCTGTCTGTCTGTGTGTCTATCTATATATCCATCCATCTATCTATCTATCTATCTATCTACTTTATTAATTGCTGACCTAAGGTGAATTCTTCTCATGCATGTAAATAATCATGAATAGTACAACATGCATTTATTTAACAAGTTGCAATATTATGCACCTCTTACTGGCATGCAAAATGTAAAACTCAATGAAGGTCAAAAACAATTGGAAAATCCTATTGCAAAGTATTAACATGTTTGCTGATTAGCATGATTAAAATGTAAGCCACTGCTTTCATGAACACGGAGGACATCTGGGATAGGTTGAAACAGCTGCCAATGTTTTTAAATAGAGTACTGTTAATCCATAAATCCATTTGCACTGAACAGGATTTACTGGAGTGATTTTCAGAGTAATTCCCACATCCTGTGCATGGGCAAATGTAATTGTGATTGGACAACTATATTCAATACTAATTAACTTTATAGGTAGCAAAGCGAAACTTTTTGATATATAAATACTGGATAGAACAAAAGTCTTATTTGAAGACTAGTGGAGCAAAACCAATTTTTAACAGAAAGAATATATTATCTTATATGACAACCAAACAAAAAGGAAACCAATACAACAAAGAAATACACCTTATACACACACTTATATACAATGATACTTATCAGTGGTGGGTGAAATACAGCCTCCCTCAGATCGCTCCCAGCTAGCAATCAACTTCAATACCAATATATACAAAACACAACGAGGGAACCGGCTGGTAGCCTAAATTGAGATAAATACAAAACGAATATAGTGTAATAAAGTTTTACAGAAATATCATTTGCGCAATATGAAATGCACTCACAGGATCTTGGACAGTTCAGGCATATATGGTGCCTCCCCTGATGGTATGGGGGGCTGGGGGAGTTCCCCTGGACACTTCCCTGGATCTTTCCACCAAAAAGCAGGACTCCGGGTGTAGGTATGAAAAAGCGGCTTTAATTTTCAATAAAATATATATAAAAATGAATACAATAAAGGTCCTACGCGTTTCGTCCCTCTTGTAAAGTATGGGACTTCCTCAGGGACCAACAATATTAAAATTACAATTAATACAATACAAAAAGGAAACACTTGATTTTTTTTAAATGTGTGACATCATTTGCTACTGATCAATGGAAACCAAAATTTGCTTATACTAATAGTTTACCATGGTTGTTGTCTTTCTTTGATGTGAACACAGTAGTTGCTATACTTTGTTATACTCATTTTTTGTAAAGTGTTTTGTCAGAACCCCCTACTGCAGGGATAGGCAACCCTCAGCAGCACTCCAGATGTTGTGGACTACATCCCCCATAATGCTCTTACACTCGTAATGCTGGCAAAGCATCATGGAAGGTGTAGTCCAAAACATCTGGAGTGCCGAAGGTTGCCTATGCCTGCCCTACTGTATCAAGATTTCTCCCTAATGTTACTTTTTACCTTTATATCGTGTGCTTTATACCTTTCGAGATTTTGTGAAAGTAGACGGGCACTGCAGGAGGTGTTTGTCTTACTCACTTTATTTTGTAATATAGCATAGAAGTGTTGGCAATTAGTCATATCTTACAGGATGGAAATGTTGGCAATCAGCCTATCTTGCATGGTCGGGGAGACAGTTGGGTTGAGCAGGCATGGAAATTGTATGGTGCATATAATACATAAAGGAAAACAAACATCAATAAACAGGTTGTGATCTTTATTGAACAGGGGTAGGGGTTAACCTTTAATTACAAAACACAAAACCATATCCTAACTCCTTTACATAATTCTCTTAACATATACCACATTTCTCACCACTCAGTTTTGCCCTGAAAGCCTGAACATTCACTTAATTATCAACAATATCCACCCTCTGTCTAATTGACATGAAGGGTGAATTGTAACCATCCCCTTAAAAGATCACGACAAATGACAAACAAATACATAAAGACAGGGAGAATGGGGGTTCCTCAGCTGGTCTGCCGGCTGACTGAAACTTAGACTCCCGACTCCTGCATTTTTTATTTTAAATAAATGACGCACTTTTTTTTTTCAAAAGCTGCCACAGTAATTCTCTCGCTGCGCTGCAGCCAATCAGCCCTACACTAGCAGTGCTCGCTATATAGATACATAAATTAACCCCAACCTACCTGACTCTAACCTAAGCCCCATCAATTCCCATGAGTGCTGATATGCTTATAGATATCTGCTCTTACCATACTGGTCAGGAAGTGAGGGGCTTTTCAAGACAATAACTAAGCAAGTTGGTGGAATGTAAATCTTTATTCAACAATTAGACCGTTTATTTCTCACAGTTATGAGTAGTGTACTTAAATGAGATTGAAAAAGTATTTAATTCTGTAGAATATATTTTGCTATGTATGCCTGATGAGACTGAATCAGGAAGATGGAACTGCCATAAAATAGCGAAGGCCTAATGTCAAACCTTGTTTTTGTTACTCTAATGTTCTGCATCTCCAGTTAATGTCTAAGTATGTCATCTTTGTTGTTCATATGGCTCAAATGCTACAAAGACCATGGAATACCTAAACCAGCCAACTTCAGTAAGATTTGCTGAATCAAGTTCTGCTATTAACCCCAAGCCTTGGATTTCTGCTTTTCTATTATTGTTTTCAGGATTGGTCAGAGAACTCTCAGCAAGATGAGAGGCAGCAATCCTAACTAAGGTAAAGAATGAAAGAAAGAATTGGTTGGACTTAGAGTGGTGGGGCTTAATGTAAAGCAGGAACCAGGAAAAAACAGAACTAAACTAGAGAAAAACTTCAGGCCAGAGACGTAACCAATAATTAAAAAAATAAACATAACTGTGCACAGGACAAAAATATATTGACTACTACAGGAACAGAAAATGTATTAAAACAGGCAACGGTCAGGATTACGGACTGGAACAGGTCGATGAACAAGCACAAGTAAACAAACAGGGTAGTCTTACAAGATAGCTCTGATGCACAAATACATGAAAATCAAGAATAGTCAAAGAATAAACCAAGCCAATTACAGGAACTCTATACAAAACAAACACAAAAAAGGGCTCAAAAAGCACAAAAAAGACCTGGAGTAGCCTGAAAGAGCTCTTTTTAAATAGGGATGCCCAGGACATCATTGGCTCTGCTTACTGGGAGAATCAACACAGAAAGGCAGCACCTGTGTTACTTTTAGGTGTCCTACATAAAAAAACAAAAAAGAGAGTCATGCACGTGATAAGCAACCAGGTAACCCTCTGAAATCTTCCCAGGAGAGAACATTCCACAGTGGCATATCATGCAGTGGCATGTCATGCAGTGGCTGAGGCAGAGAGTGAGAAAAAGGGGTTCAAGTCCCACTAGAGCCAGTTAGAGAGCAACGGCTCCAGAACTTCCTGATAAATATGCCCCCAGTCCCTGTAAAAGTAATTCAATGATCCACACATTTGGCCCATTCAGAAGCAGTAGCTGGTATGGCGAATGCTCAGAGAAAATATATAACAGGAAATATTCTGTGAGTCATTTGTTTGCCCAGACAAATGTTATTTTACAGCCATCCATTCCTACTACCGTACAGTGATGTACTGTGATTAATTTTTATATAAGCCCCGTTTCTGACATTATGAGCCCTTCCTTCCATTTTTACAATAATCTAGTTTTTGTGATATTTACTATGAATAACTGAGAATGTGGGTAAATAATGAAATTGTAATGAAAAGAAAAGAATGGGGTAGCAGCCCAAAACAGAGCGACTAAAAAGTAAATACTGAAATATAGAACATGGGTGTGCCACGAAACATATCCAATATTCACATAAAAGGCAAAAAAAACAAGTTTTAATAGAAACTGATTAAAAAACACTTAATTAGGGCAATTCTAGTATCTGTCACAGACATATAAAATAACATATAATATATATATAAAAAAATTATATATAAATATGTGCTATTTAGATGCAAAAAAAACTCAGGTGAATGAAGAATAATTGACAGAGTAGTGTCTACTCTGATGCTGAAACAGCGTGTTTCGTAGTGTCTGTTGCATCCCAGGTAGCCCGCCAAATGATCCGCTAAAGGATTAAAGAGAAAGGCCCACAAAAGCGTGTGAATTAAATTGATACAACCACAGTCTAGGTGTTTCGTCTCCACAAGACATTTTATCAAGACATGGGTATATATAGACTGACTTATATTCCCCTGCCTCCTACACAATATTGGAAAGAGGTAAAACATTGAACAGACCAAAGCAGGGGTAAAGAAATTATTAATCAAGTATCTATACTGATAATTATAAAAAAATCTTTTATCACAAAACTAAATCATCATGACAATTGCACTAATTAGAGTATACATAAAATAAACTATATTATATAAATCATCTTATCATGTATTAAATTATGCAAACCAGAGCCATATAATTAAAAATGATTGTCACTTAAAAATTAATGTATACAGTTGCAAGAAAAAGTATGTGAACCCTTTGGAATGATATGGATTTCTGCACAAATTGGTCATACAATGTGATCTGATCATCATCTAAGTCACAACAATAGACAATCACAGTCTGCTTAAACTAATAACACACAAAGAATGAAATGTTGCCATGTTTTTATTAAACACACCATGTAAACATTCACAGTGCAGGTGGAAAAAGTATGTGAACCCCTAGACTAATGACATCTCCAAGAGCTAATTGGAGTGAGATGTCAGCCAACTGGAGTTCAATCAATGAGATGAGATTGGAGGTGTTGGTTACAGCCCTATAAAAAACACACACCAGTTCTCGGTTTGCTTTTCACAAGAAGCATTGCCTGATGTGAATGATGCCTCGCACAAAAGAGCTCTCAGAAGACCTACAATTAGGAATTGTTGACTTGCATAAAGCTGGAAAGGGTTATAAAAGTATCTCCAAAAGCCTTGCTGTTCATCAGTCCACGGTAAGACAAATTGTCTATAAATGGAGAATGTTCAGCACTGCTGCTACTCTCCCTAGGAGTGGGCGTCCTGTAAAGATGACTGCAAGAGCACAGCGCAGGCTGCTCAATGAGGTGAAGAAGAATCCTAGAGTGTCAGCTAAAGACTTACAAAAGTCACTGGCAAATGCTAACATCCCTGTTAGCGAATCTACAATACGTAAAACACTAAACAAGAATGGATTTCATGGGAGTATACCACAGAGGAAGCCACTGCTGTCCAAACAAAACATTGCTGCACGTTTACAGTTTGCACAAGAGCACCTGGATGTTCCACAGCAGTACTTGCAAAATATTCTGTGGACAGATGAAACCAAAGTTGAGTTGTTTGGAAGAAACACACAACACTATGTGTGGTGAAAAAGAGGCACAGCACACCAACATCAAAACCTCATCTCAACTGTGAAGTATGGTGGTGGAGGCATCATGGTTTGGGGCTGCTTTGCTGCATCAGGGCCTGGATGGATTGCTACCATCGAAGGAAAAATGAATTCCCAAGTTTATCAAGACATTTTGCAGGAGAACTTAAGGCCATCTGTCTATCAGCTGAAGCTCAACAGAAGATGGGTGTTGCAACAGGACAATGACCCAAAGCATAGAAGTAAATCAACAACAGAATGGCTTAAACAGAAGAAAATACGCCTTCTGAAGTGGCCCAGTCAGAGTCCTGACCTCAACCCGATTGAGATGCTGTGGCATGACCTTAAGAAAGCGATTCACACCAGACATCCCAAGAATATTGCTGAACTGAAACAGTTCTGTAAAGAGGAATGGTCAAGAATTACTCCTGACCGTTGTGCACGTCTGATCTGCAACTACAGGAAACGTTTGGTTGAAGTTATTGCTGCCAAAGGAGGTTCAACCAGTTATTAAATCCAAGGGTTCACATACTTTTTCCACCTGCACTGTGAATGTTTACATGGTGTGTTCAATAAAAACATGGCAACATTTCATTCTTTGTGTGTTATTAGTTTAAGCAGACTGATTGTCTATTGTTGTGACTTAGATGATGATCAGATCACATTTTATGACCAATTTGTGCAGAAATCCATATCCTTCCAAAGGGTTCACATACTTTTTCTTGCAACTGTATACTCGCATTACTTTTGTGAGATTACTAACCCACAGAGTAGAACAATGATCATTATTCATTTATTTCAATTAAACGATTATGTTGTATATTATATATTTTATGTCTGTCATTTTATTTAAACCATATTCAATACATACATAATAACGCAACAAATGTTAAGACTTTTCAGTACGAAAGTACTATTACATTTAAATTCAAACATTTGGATAATAAAACTATTCATTTCCAGTTGTTTTTATCTCTATTTCTCAAAGGTAGAGTGTTAGAGAAAGGCTACACTCATAAATATGGGCATTATTTATTTATTTTTCATAATAAAAAATGTTCTTTTGAAGTGTAAAAATAAACTCTTTGAAAATGATAAGGCAGTTTTATAGGAATAACTTTGCAAGCTTTTTTTAAAGCCCATTCCAAAGCGCCCATTAAATCTTCATGTATAGGAGATAAGCTTTCAGTGTTAGACTTAATCACCTTGGAGTCAGATAAACTCTGCATTCTGAAGGACCAGAGAGAGGCAGTTTTTTTGTATTCTCAATTTGCCATTTTCCCCCGGTTATCTAAGTTAAAAATAATAGATAGTAGATTGCCCTTCAGCCAAGATCTATTTTTATAACTACTGAACAGATTGTCCTTCCTTAATGACTAAAGGTCTTAAGCATAAGCAATGTGCTTTATAGGAAAGTGTAGCATCTTTACCGAACAGCTGAAAATTTCAGATATTTTAATGTTTTTCGTTATTTAAGTCTCGTTTTAAAGATTCGTTGTATTGTTTAAAACAAATGTAATAAAAAAAAAAAAAAGAATTTTATATTTATTTATTTTTAAATCGGGTTAGTTGTTGTGCACGCACCAGTTGTATATACACAATATAGCATGTATATTGTGCATTTGTTTGTTCCAAAAAGATTGTGAAACAGCTTTGTGAAAACATAGCATCATGCAAAAATGATCAGAGAGTAAATCAACATATTTATTAGAATGTAAAGATTACTGCAAATATTTGTGTTAGAGTCGAATTGTATATCACCTTGCTATTTTACTGCCATGAATAGTAAAGGGCAGTTTTATGTTTGTATGTTCATATATTGATTTCTTGAAATTAACTAATGTAAGCGGAGAGCTTTCTAGAGTCCGCATAAAGTAAACCAAGGGTAGTCCAGCTAATAACCTGCTACTCTAGTTAATGGAGGATCACAGGAACGATAGTTCATCAACAGATTCTCTGCAATGGGTTGACTGTAGAGATTCTGTTTAGGGATCTCACATTCTTCATCTGGCCTTCAACTCGCAGAATTGTTTCAATTAAATAGATGAGCAAATAACCAAGGGGGATATACTCCAGCAATATCTGGGAGGTATCGTTTGAGATATATGGTAGGACATTAGCATTGAGAAAGGGCTGCTGCTTGAAACGTTTGCTGCATTAACTTTGTCCTTAAATAAATTGTGGTAGCACCTGGATGTGCACACCTATACTGGATGCGCAGGACTCGTGTATTTTTTATTTATTTTTTGGTTGAGATATATGGTATGTAGTGAACATATATAATCACAAATTGACATGACTGTCTACAAAGGGTTGGTTTACTAAGGGACTTCTTTAATAAAAAAAAACTCCCCCAAAAATTATTTCAGGTGTTTGATAAAAAAAAATCTCAATACTAGCTATGGGTAACTATAGGGGGCACATATATCAGAGTATATTGCTGTCACATCACTAGTTGGAGCCCAGATTTCACTATCACACAGAATCGGATGGCAATTGGCACCATTGGACGACAACTGTCGCCATCTTTGGAATATTACAGTTTGTCTGGAGACTCCTTCCTGCTACGGTTAAAAGAGAAAGTTGTTACAATTTCGGCTTTATCTACTAACTGCTCTGATCAACGCAATATAATTCCAGCCTCCTGCATACAACCTGGGCGAGATCCATCCATTTTTTCCAATATATTGCAAATTCTTTCCTATTTTGATAGACTATTATATCTATTTTGTATTTATTTTGTAATTTTTAATTTTTTTTCCTTTTTTGCCATTTTTTCTAGTTTTTTTCTAGTTTTTTGTTCACTTTTTTCAAATAGCTGGAACATTATATACCATTCTGTCTGATCAGACTGCCAAACATTGACCAGCGATCATACAGCACATCTTTACTTGGTGGATCCACTGGACTGATTTTGTATCAATTAGATCATTGTAGATATGTATATAGGAGATGTGTACAATAGATTAATTGTTTTGGTTCTTGCACCATTCTGTATAGCTATTTATTCTTTTCATTTGTCTTTGGTGCTTACTTACTGTTTTTCTAAAAATATACACTGAATACATTTTGTAAATTTCAGAATATAAATAATCTTGTTCTTTATTAGACACATAATTATTGTGTCTGTGTGCGGTATTAATACTTATTTAATTGTATTTATGTAGGTGGCCTTCCTTATTTTGTGGTTTCTTTTAAAATTTTAAGAAAAGATTCATTGTGGATTTTTAAAGAAAATATTGTAGGTTATTGTAGTGCGGATGTTGGCTGGGACACTGTAAACAATATCAGTTAGTTAAGCAGATTAACCCCTTAAGGACAGCAGGTGTGCAATGCCGTCCTGCAAAATGTGGGCTTTAAACTTACAGGGGCACCTAGCACGTCCTGCGTATCAGAACCCCTCGGCCCAGTATACTTACCTACCGCATGTCACGGGTGGCGGTCCGGTGCCCGTGACCCAGACACAATCCGGGCGTTGCAAGGACCGGGACCAAGTATGCCTGATGATAAGTAGGAGTCACAGTGTGGAGGTGGATTAGCAGGGTCGGGTGCAGGGTAACCACACGCCCCCTGGTGTTGAGCACCAGCGTTTGTGCAGCCACATACCAAGACCCTGAATCAGCTTCAGCGGATACAAGGAACTAGGAGCAAGAATTAAGCAGACCTCCCAGGAGCTAAATAGGGAGGCTCTGCAGCAGGTTTGTATCCAGTACAGAATCAAGGCAAGACTAGAGATAGGCACCAAACATGAAACTAAAGGACTAATAGAACCCAGAACCGGAGAAAGATAGTAAGCTAAACCCAGAACATATACACAAGACATGAGGCAAACATGAACATAACATGGGCATGACTGGACAGGACTGTACATGGACTGGGTATACGAACTAAAACAAGACAAGATAACATAGGCAAAACAAGAGGAAAAATAACTAAGCACTATATATGAAAATCATGGGGATTTAGTTACATTATATGATCATACATTGCATAAGCCTGCCAACAACGCCAATGTACCCCATATCTGGCAGGTCCTACACTGCCTAATGTATGCTAAAACAACCAAAAAAGACATATATAGCACTTACCTGCAAGAAAGGGCAGAAGTCATGAGCAGCTGCCTGCAGGGACCACTGAAACAAAAGGAATGATGGAAAACAAACGGGTGTGGCAAATAAAACAAACATTTAAATGAATCCAAGAGACTGGGAAATCCAGAGACGGACTATAGGAATGAACCAAGAAATCCCAGAATAAAGAAAACCAGACAGACTAGAAAACCAAAAAAACAAGAAAAACAAAACAATAATTGTAAAAAGAGTACTGGATACCAGAAGCCAAGGCCAGACATCTCCACAGAACAGAGCAGGATAGAAACATAGAAACATAGAAACATAGAATGTGACGGCAGATAAGAACCATTCGGCCCATCTAGTCTGCCCAATTTTCTAAATACTTAGTCTCTGGCCTTATCTTATAGTTAGGATAGCCTTATGCCTATCCCACGCATGCTTAAACTCCTTTACTGTGTTAACCTCTACCACTTCAGCTGGAAGGCTATTCCATGCATCCACTACCCTCTCAGCAAAGTAATACTTCCTGATATTTTTATTTTATTTTTTTTAATTCTTTATTTTTGTGGTGCTTTGGGATACGTACATGTTTACAGAGACATTGCAATTGGTTTCAAAATATTATCCAGTAGCATACATTACATGTCAGATGAGCAGCACTTTTTGTTTTTATAGTTTAACATTTGAATAATATCAGAGTGAACATGCTGGTACGGCATACGGTCAGGTTAGGTATAGTTAAACGAGGAAGGACAATATGGTGCAACGTGGCAGATATTAACATTGTATGACCAGAGCTGTCTGATTACGCGTTAAACTTTTTAGCAACATATATCTAGTCTGACTAGGCATAGTGTGTGTGATTACATGGTGTGCTAAGCTTAATCTTGACAGTTACCCAGTCTAACTATGAACAGATTATACACATATGTATTGGGACTTAGCCTTGCAGGAGACCATAGTCACAGGATACATGAGGGTATTGCCACCCAGAGAAAGTCCACCGGCTGCAGAATATGTGTGCTTATTAGCGGGCTTAGCCTTGTGCCCAGAGTCCTGTGGTCATCCATTTCTCGTCGCCAGCAGGTCACACTATGGCCAGTTGTCAGAGTCTTGCGGCGGGGGTTCGATGCAGTGGATCTCTGAGCGTGATGGGAGTTGTTGAGGTGGGTCTTCAAGCCGGGGTATGGCTGCTTTCTGGCTCTTTGTTTCGGCTGCAGTGTTTTGTGTCGCTGTTCTGTGCCGGTAGAAGGGCATTTCGATTCTCCGCCATCTTCCCGGGCTGTTGCAGGGTTGGTGGTCCTTGCTGTAGGTCGTGCGGTAAGCGGCGGCGTGTATGGCTCGAGGCAGGCTTCCGTTTAGGCCTCTGCTGCTGCTCGCTTGTTTCGTGGCGTGTGCAGTTTTGAGATTGCCTGTTGGGCAGCGGTGAGGTAGAGCCGCCAGCTCCTCTGATCCCATGCGCCCCTGCTTAGCAGTCTCGCTGCGTGTTTTGAGATCCGCCGAAAGGTTGGCCCCTCTGAGGACTCCGGCGCACGCGGCAGCCGCCATCTTAGGTGATGCAGTCGGGCCCTCGAGTTTGGTTGCGGCACCTTTGAGCTCCAGTGGTCAGGTCTCCAGGTGGGGACCGGGATCACCCCCCGGTCTATGGGGGGGGGAAACGGGGCCGGGTCTGCCCAGGTTCATGCCCCAGGCTAGGCGCTGTATCGCAGGATAGTGGGGCGGCGGCCGTCCGCCCCACTCACCGCCGGAGAAGGCCCCAAATGGGACCACGAGGTTTTCTCCGCCAGGGGACTGCAGCTTGATAAGCCAGCCTCACCCTGGTTTCAGCCGGCCTTCTGCTTCGGGCA
Organism: Pelobates fuscus; assembly: GCF_036172605.1. Taxonomy (NCBI): domain Eukaryota; kingdom Metazoa; phylum Chordata; class Amphibia; order Anura; family Pelobatidae; genus Pelobates; species Pelobates fuscus. The sequence continues at coordinate 384,777,377 of NC_086318.1, read as the reverse complement.
GTGTTGCTGTCGGTAGGTTTTGCTGGTGGAAGAAATCGCTTTTTTATCGTTTTTGGAGTTTTGTAGCAGGAGCTCATTTTGTCTGCGACCGTCCAGCCAGGCGGTCCGGCCCCGCCCCTCCTGATATTTTTTTTAAACCTTTGCCTCTCTAATTTAAGACTATGTCCTCTTGTTGTGGTAGTTTTTCTTCTTTTAAATATAGTCTCCTCCTTTAATGTGTTGATTCCCTTTATGTATTTAAAGGTTTCTATCATATCCCCCCTGTCTCGTCTTTCCTCCATGCTATACATGGATGTGACACCGCAGCGATCCTGATTTCGGGGGATTGACTGACAACCTAGGCAGTCCTCCTCTGGCAAATCTTGCCTACCGAGGCCATGGTAGAGCAATAGAGATGGAAATTCCAGGTTTCACTGAGTATCTGAAAGTTTGCTAGGTGAGTTAAATATAAATTTTCTCTATTTTTCCGTTATTTCGTTAGGTGAGTGGAAGCCCCTGAACGTTTGCTAGGTGAGGAGAAAATTATGTTTTTCTTTATTTTCTGTTGAATGGTTAGGTAGATAGAAGGTCTAGTTACATAGTAATCTAGGTTGAAAAAAGACTCAAGTCCATCATGTCCAACCTTATAACACATAACACCAGGCTGGTAAGAGAACCAGGCTGGTGAGAGATAGCTAGAGTACCCTAAAAAAAAAGCTTACGGGCGAAGATAGACACTTTACACAGCAAACAATATAACTCAATTAGTAGAGTGCATTTAGACATGTCTTTAATTCAGTCTACAACTAATTATATAAACAAACTATTACACACATCAAATCTTATGAATTATTTTTTATCATGCAATGGGATGAAGGGTGAATCACTTAAAATAAATGTAAACAACACAGTATGTCTAACTGAAGTGTAGATTGCCTAAGTAAAGAGGGTTCTTATTCAATTCAAAGATCACTTTCTGTAATGAAGTTCTGTAAAAGTGTCATGCACATTTTTATTAAATGATTGTTCTAAAATGAGTATTCCAATTTGCTTCAAAGAAACATTGAATAAGAGAACTCTTAGAATAATTTTGTACAAAGTAAGGTAGATTAAGAGGTTCTCATTAAGTAGTTAGCCCTTAGAATCAGAGCCCATTTTACATGCCAGTTTGATTGCTTTGAAATAAAAGTGTATGCTTGACAAGGAAGATTGTATTTGTCATATCCATATCACCATTTAATCTGCAGTTTTACCATTTTAAATATCATTGGAAATATTCTACTTTCCTCTCGCAAAATAATTAAAAATAAACTTTCAAAAAAATGCATGGGTTTTGGTAATTAGTGCATTTAGTGTTTACAACAAACTGGCCAGTGGCTTGTAATATAAATATATTGGTTTTAAGAGGTTTATTTACTATCTTTGTTATTTGTACTATTTGTCCCATTACATTTCTTGATACATTATTCACAATTATTTCATTATATAAATAAGAAGAGGGAAAGCCTATACCAGAAACATCTATTGACAAATTACTCATAAGGCTAAATATAAGATCACACATGCATGTACATAACATCACATAAAAAATGAAAACCTCAGGTGCAAATGAATGGAAATCAATGGCAGCAGGGCAGCAGGCAACAGTTTTCCTTACATTTCATAAATATTGTGCAAATTCTGTGTTATGCATGAATTAAATTATATGCGACCTTAGTAAAACGCATCATGATTTTTTTTTTTATTCTTTATTTTTGTTGTGCTTGACATATCAAGAGTACTGAATACACAGTGGGTAGTCTAAACATAATTTGTCACAACATAGCATTCCAAGTGTATAGGTAAGCCAGCACATTTTTTGTGTGTAGAAGAAAATGTAAGTATGACAAGAAAGACACAGTGCAAGTGAATAAGAGCAGTAGAGTAGTATGCATGTAGGCTCTATGCACTGGGAAATAGCTCTATATAGTAGGAAGTTATTTGCTTTATAGGTAGATAAGCTACAAACTTAGACCCCCCAGAGGTCCCCCCAAGCAAGCCATGAGTAAACAACATAAGATTCAAAATTAGAATTGGCACAAAGGCTGTTTCATTGTCTAGATGTACTGCCTGGGAGTCCTGTCAGAAAGCAGTCCCCGATAGAGCCCTGGAGTCAACCTCTGTCTTGCAGGGGCTGTGTACAGACCCTCCATAGACATCCCAGCATGGGGCTCAGTGGTGTACTTGGTGACGTTGGGTTGCTGTGTGGCATTCAGGTAAGTCCCGTGTGGGTAGTGGGGATCCCCTCCATGGTCTCATGATTCTGCAGTCCGTGCATCTCATGGTGGGCCTCGGCCTATAGCTTCGGTCCCTGTTGTAACAGGAGCCTCTTTCTTCACTTTTAGACGCACTCTGTAGACTCCATGCGCTTGTCCGGGTCTCCTGAGTAGCAGGCCTTGGGTCCCTTCTGGTTTTTCTTTTGCATGGTGCAGTGATGGTCATTGCGTGAGGGGGCATGCTGCATTCGCCATCTTGTGGTCGCGTGAGTGCCTGTTGTTTTTCCTGCGGGGAACCACTTGTCTTTAGTGCTGCCAGGGAGCCTCTAGGGAGCAGACCGGGATAACCCCCACCGGTCTAAAGGGGGGGGAATGGGGCACTAATAAGCAGCGCAGGTCTAGGGCAGGGATCGGCCGCATCCCCACTCACCCAGATTCTCTAGGCTGCCCAGCCAGCTCCGGCTTCCCCGGTAGCGTGGACACCCGGTGGCATCAAGACACACACCGGTAACACAGTGGTCGGTTCAAGAGCACCCCAGGAGCACCCGGCATCGTCGATGAGGGTACAGATTGCAGTAATATCTGCTTTTGTTGGATTTCGTGCCGGAGCTCTCCCTAGATGCCTCCGTCCGGCATGGCAGTCAGGCCCCGCCCCCATCATGATTTTTTTAATGCTCAGTAATTATCAAACTGAATACAATAGAGGCCGGGGAAAGGCTGTTTTTTCTTCTTTTAAATAAAGTCTCCTCCTTTACTGTGTTGATTCCCTTTATGTATTTAAATGTTTCTATCAAATCCCCTCTATCTCGTCTTTCCTCCAAGCTATACACGTTAAGTTCCTTTAACCTTTCCTGGTAAGTTTTATCCTGCAATCCATGAACCAGTTTAGTAGCCCTTCTCTGAACTCTCTCTAAAGTATCAATATCCTTCTGAAGATACGGTCTTCAGTACTGCGTACAATACTCCAAGTGAGGCGAAGATACCAAAAGCAGCAAGCAGTCACATCTAAAAGTACACACGATATTGGTATCAAGTTCTATTGCTATGCTACTCCCAAGATGGCTGTCTAGGCAGAGTAGAAGGCTAACTCCTTCAGTTCTGAGAATAACTTAGAGGACCACGCTGCAGTCATGCAGACCCCAGTGCTCATACCAACAGTACTAGCAAAGGGTGATACCCAAACACCAGCCACAAAACAGGATATCCATGATTTACTACATCATATTGAAAGGTTTCTTGTAGCCAATCTGGAGATAGTTAAATTTGATATTTAGGTGATGACAACTAGACTACAGGTACCTGAGGAAGACATTATACACTTACGCCAAGAGCTATCCACTACCAGAGAATCACTGCAACAGGTCCCAAACAACATTCTAAACTACATTTACCCAGCTGGTGGACTGATGGGCAAACATTACAATATGAGGCAAAAATGAACTCCATTAACACACAGATGAACTTCCTCAGACACCTCACCACTTCTCTTTTGCCATCTACAAAGGCAAGAAAAAAGTGTTTGATGGGTTTTATTGCATAAACAAATCCCCCAGAGCTCCTTCATCTGCCTCCCGCAGTGTTATTGTTCGGTGCTAATCACCTTCTGATAAAAGCCACATCATGACAACTCTACAAGACAGCACACCTTATGCCTTAGAATCTACATGAGTTACATTTTTCCAAGACTTGCATAGATCCACTCTACAGTGGAGGAGATTGTTGTTCCCAATCACTCACCAACTCCATGAAGCAGGGGTGGAATACTGGTGGTCCACACAGAGGTTCTTTACTGTAGCTAGGGCTGTCACTATTCTGCGAATGTCATCTCCTTCTGAATCCAAAGTCTTCCTCCTGCCATTGGACCTCACTACCAGACCTCAGAAATCATCGGTCTACGCTAGTCCACACCAGTGAGATCCCAGGATGGTAACTACCTTTGTCCCAAGAGGAGGAGAGGGTTTGACTCCAGTCATTTAAGCCTCTGTCTGTTTGATCTGTTCTATCATTTTATTGCATTCTGTTTAATATTTCTTGCTCTTATGTATTTTTGCAGTAGATGATAACCAAGCTAATTCAGTATCTATTATACAATGATTATGAATATATAAGGTGCCTTATTTCATCTTGGCAGCATATTGAGCTCTAACGTCTTCTATCTTCCACCCCACCCCCAAGACCACTCTAGGTTATGTTTTTTTTTTTTTTATCCCAGTTAAGTCGCTTAATTGTAGGCATAGGTACATCCCTAGACGAGTTGATGAGTTGATGTTCACTATATAATAAATCCTCCTATGTAACACTAACTTGCTAATTGCAATGGGACTCACTGTTCCATCAGTATTACTTGAGTTTTACTTATTCATAATTTAGATTAATGCCCACTCAGTGCAATTCAGGATCATCTTTTAATTTTGTTGATGTATTAGATAGATCTCTGATGTATCCAATACATCAACAAAAATAAAATAAATAGTATTTCTGATTCAGCGCACATGGCTCCATCTTGCAATCACATTATATGCCATAATATGATTATTTGTGAGACGTTTATATCTGGATATGTCACTTCCATGCTTATAGTGTCTGTTACATGTACACCTCAATAAAACATTGACAGAAAAAAAAAAGCCAGTGAAATGTTATGCTTCAGATCTACCTTTTCCCCATTCGATACAACCTTTTGTAGAAAAATAATATTTGTTTGTGGAACCAGAGACTTTGGTAAACTGAAAATTAATTTCAAATTTTAAGATAAAATAAAATAAATGATTCTCTATTATTAGTACTTTACTATTTTGACTATTTGACCATATTTTCAATCTGGTATTCAGTTCAATCCACTGTTTAGTAAATAAACCACAGTTAGAATTTGTATTCATGTGTTTAAAGGACCACTATAGTGCCAGGAAAGCAAACTCGTTTTACTGGCACTATAATGCACTGAGGGTGCCTCCACCCTCAGGGTCCCACTCCCGTGGCACTGAAGGGGGAGGAAGGGGTTAATCCCTTACCTCCCTTGCGCTGGGGACTCTCCTCCCTCTTCTGACGTCCCTGGCTGAATGCGCATGCGCGGCAAGAACCGCACGCGCATTCAGCCAGTCCATAGGAAAGCATTCTCAATGCTTTCCTATGGACGCTGGCGTCTTCACACTGTGAAAATCACAGTGAGAAGCGCGGAAGCGCCTCTAGCGGCTGTCAATGAGACAGCCACTAGAGGCTGGATTAACCCATAGGTAAACATAGCAGTTTCTCTGAAACTGCTATGTTAACAGCAAAAAGGGTTATATCTAGCTGGACCTGGCACCCAGACCACTTCATTAAGCTGAAGTGGTCTGGGTGCCTATAGTGGTCCTTTAATAATGACAAGAAAACATATGATTTTCTCTAATTTCTTTAATAAACTTCTCATTAACTATTAGTAAGACATAACTGAAAATAAAGACTTGTTTAAAGTAGAATTGTCACGTCCCATGATTTATATCATGTTTTAATTTTGCTTACCCTTTTATCCGGCAACTGGGCACCTCCATCTTCACCCTTTGTCAATCATGATGATAAGTTCTGTCCTCGCAAGTGGCAGTAAGCATGGAGAAAAGAAGAAATAAAGCAATATTTCAATCTCTTCTCATTTGCATCATGTGCCCTGATTGTGCCTAGACTGAACAGGATCGTGACATAACGTGGCAAATATTTAAAGTAATTTGAAAGAAAATAGGGTATCGTATATATCATATTAAATAGATTATATTTCAGTGTTTTATTCAATAGTATAAGTTCCAGGGAAGTTATGGACTCCTTTAACCCCTTAAGAACCAAACTTCTGGAATAAAAGGGAATCATGACATTTCACACGTCATGTGTCCTTAAGGGGTTAAGTTCAAAATAATTACTGAAAACAAAATAATTTTGAAATGTTCCAGAAAAAATGTCGCTGCTGTTTTCCTCATGTGTATTTGTGTATATTGTGCTCATTTGAAGTTGCAAAAGATAAAAAGAGTAATTATTACCTTGTTACAAGAACAATGTTTAAATTATTTTAAATAAAAAAACGGCTAAAAGGGAATTTCCTGTTCTTAGTTTAGAAACATAATTAAGCTGAACTCATATGTACTGTGTTTTATTTATCATTTGGAGCCAACAAAAACAAGCATTCAATGTTTCATTTCAGAACTCTCACATTCATTAAAAATATATTCTGGCGAGTCACATATTGTTTCACATAGTTTTTGGTAGAGAGAGTGTTAGTTGTGTTACATGTTCTGTAATGGGAGATGCCTGGGATTGTGACAGAAACAAGCATCAGACTGCAACGTTCTTGCAAATACATGTTACGATCTAAAATTAACTTTCACTCATTTTATGAAATCCTTTGAAGATTTCCATCTACCTCATTATTTACTGACTGCTATAATGAGATTTTTTTTTTCCCTAAAAGAGTTGCTCTTCACCACCTTTAAACTTTTTACTGCCAAGTTTTTTTTTTTTTATTAAAAAATATACAATAATTATTGGAAAATTGATACAGAGCTGATTCTTAACACTGAAAGTTCATAGTAGTTTGATGTTCAGGGATATAACATAAGATATAACAAAAGTTAACATATGTACATGTTTTAATTCTTTAAACTTCAGGTTGCTTTGGAAAATAACAGTCAATATTCTACTCATATTTCATAATGAAATAAAAGAGCTTGGGGCAGATGTTCCATTACCGGTGTGCTGATAAGGCCAAGATACCTTACAATGAGAAGCAGATTTACAGGACGTGCAATATGGGGGTTCCTGGGAAGACATGTTGGACACTGATTCACTCATATCTCTTTCTGCGTCTCTTTGATAACAAATGTTCAAACATTGTTTAGGTGGTACACTACCTCAGATAAACTTTTAAGATTGGGAAGACCCTGAAGGATTAATTCTACAGTGTTGCAGAATATTTTGGGGATTTTGGGGATGTCAGCAACATAGTTAAAATTATACAATAATAATAATAATAATAATAATAATAACTGATCGCTGCTGGAACTGCTCCTAGATGATCACCAGATCTCTACTGCCATGGACTTATATCCAGATCATACCATATCACAAGTACTTGGGGACACGCAGTGAGCGACCATACAAAGGAGTCCGTTCAGAAAATGTCCCCTGTTTATTAAACAGAACAAAGCAAATTCAATAAAGGGGATGTCTGGGGGGAATTTCATTGATTACCAATCAAATGTTAACAACTATTACCTAACAGCATAGAAAGTTCGTGCCAACAGCATGAAATGGACATATAACCTTCCAATTATCTAAAACTTATCTAGGGGGCATGTGGAGGGACAGGGGAACAAAGATAGTCATGCGCAAAGAAAGAAACTGCGATGAGCTTGCAATGTACAAGGTTGTTATTCTTGTGATTTATCTTAACAGAAATTATCCCTTTCAATCTCTGATTGGGCAATCCACGTCTTTGTGAGTATGGTATTTTGGAATTACTTAACATGTGGATTCTTATGTACAACAAATTGCAAGCACATTAAATACAATTGTTGACAAGTATATATGCACTTAGTTGTGTATTTATTTTTATTCAAAACTGACAGATTTCAGTGGCAGCTGGTGACGTTTAAAAATAGTGGGGTGCTGTCCCCCTGTCTTGTTGGCCAATACTCACTTAACCCATGAGATGCATGCCATGATCAAAACCAGCTCCATCACCAGTCATCAATAAAGGAAAACTGCAGGTATAGTTAGGGTTAATATATCCACCATGTTCTCAGGAACAATTATAATTGTATTATATTTTTGAAAATGCATTAAAAGGGTTTCTCTGCAGTATGTATAATACATATTCTGCTGGATGATGATGTGATTTTGTTGTGATGATGTCATAAGTGGGCATAGCTAAATGGTATCATAAAAGGGGCAGGCTACAGTGTCTGGCGTCGGAGATCCTAGCAACGCTGTCTCAGGGAGTGAAACTGATTTGTTGACTACTTGGGGAGATAAGGGAACTAGGTGAATGATTTTTTTGCAACCAAAACTGGGGCGAATTCCCCATCTGCCCTTCCCCACCTCAGTTTTTCACAGGGCATTGCCTTCCTTGCTCCTTGCCTCCAACTTATAAATTCCATATGTCAGGCTAAATGAGAAGTTGTTTTGATTGGCTCCATTTAGTTACACTTAATATGCTTCACTCACTACTCTAGCTGTCTTCAATAGGTTTCTTGCAATTGTCAAAAGATGTTCTGCAAAAAGCTGTAGTAAAATGGCAGAAGTATCTCTGCACTGTAATAAAAGAGGATGAGGTTTTGTAGTATAAAATCTAGTCCAGTACATGTCAGGAAATACATTGTAAGCAAACCAAATCAGTAACATGTAGAGAAAGGAGCATCAAACAAAATAATAAATGTTCTGCATTGCGTAATATTTTTACAATCCTACAAAGTGATTACTGGTACAATAAAGTGATATGCTTATCAGAGTACAATTCAAATTTTATTGAACAAACCTCCTAATGATAACAGTATTTTCTTTAAACATAAAAAACTTACAATGCACTGTTCCAAATTATTACGCACAGTAAGTTTCAAAACACTTTATATGTTGTAAAGAACTGAAAATTGTCATTTGTTGTGTTTGCAGCATATTTACTGAAATCAAAAGTAATTCCAATCAAACTTATAACAACATTTTAACTTTTTAAACATTTTAACAGTTCACGTTATATTTTAACATGGACCCCTTATTTGATAGCAGCTTCACAAGTTTTGCATCCATTGAACTTGTGAGTTTTTGGACAGTTTCTGCTTGAATTTGTTTGCAAGATGTCAGAAAAGCCTCCCAGAGCTGCTGTTTTTTTATGTAAACTGTCTCCCACCCTCATAGATCTTTTGCTTGAGGATGCTCCAAAGGTTCTCAATAGGATTGAGGTCAGGGGAGGATGGAGGCCACACCATGACTTTCTCTCCTTTTATCCCCATAGCAGCCATTGATGCAGAGTTATTCTTTGCAGCATGAGATGGTGCATTGTCACGCATGAAAATGATTTTATTACGGAAAGTATAGTCCTTCCTTCTGTACCAGGGAAGAAAGTTGTCAGTCAGAAACTCCACATACTTTGCAGAGGTCATCTTTACAGCTTCGGGGACCCTAAAGGGGCCGACCAGCTCTCTTCCCATGATTCCGGCCCAAAACATGACTCCACCACCACCTTGCTGATGTCGCAGCCTTGTTGGAACAGGGTGGCCGTCCACCAACCATCCACTACTACATCCATCTGGACCACCCAGGGTTGCACGGCACTCATCAGTGAACAGGACTGTTTGAAAATTAGTCTTCATGTATTTTTCTGCCCAATGCAGCCGTTTCTGCTTGTGAGCATTGGTTAGTGGTGGCCGAATAGAAGGTTTATGCACAGTTGCAAGACTCTGGAGGACTCTACACCTTGATGTCTGTGGGACTCCAGAGGCACCAGCAGCTTCAAATATCTGTTTGCTGCTATGTAATGGTATTTTAGCAGCTGCTCTCTTGATCCGATGCATGGATCTGGCAGAAATCTTCCTCAATGTGCCTTTATCTGCACAAACCCGTCTGTGCTCTGAATTAGCCACAAATCTCTTAATAGTGCGATGATCACGTTTAAGTTTTCGTGAAATATCTAATGTTTTCATACCTCGTCCAAGGCATTGAACTATTTCACTCTTTTTGGCAGCAGAGAGATCCTTTTTCTTCCCCATATTGCATGAAAATGGTGCTCTGCTTAATAATGTGGAACACCCTCCTTTAGTAGTTTTTCCTTAAAGTGGGCTCACCTGGCAATCTAATTATCACAGGTGTCCGAGATTGTTTTCAGTGAGCAAAATAACCCTGAAACACAATGCCATCCATGAGTTAAACTGAAAAAGTAAATATTTAATCTTTGTGACACTTAAATAGAATTTGCATTATAATTTGGAACAGGGTGTACAGTTTCTTTTCTAATTGAGCTTTAACTATCTGTTTAAACTCCCACTACTCCTGGGTGGCAGTCAGGGTGGATTAAAAGCCCATTGGGCCTGGTGCTGACAATTATGATGGGCCTAATTACAAAATCTTATCAACAGAAAACACAGCTATACCTCCCAAGCGTCGTGTATCTGGTGGAGGTGGTGCTGGTGGGAAACTCATAGGATATAGCTATCAGAAAACACATACACTATGCTAATCTCTCGCTTTCATCTTTCAAGTAAATCCATACCCCCTAACAGCAGTGTCCGGTGAAGCAGGACTTTGGTGGGCATGGTAAAAGGGTGGGCCACACCTCCCATGACTGTGACTCACACAGCAAAGAAAACAAACAAATGTTAACTTGCTTGAGAAGTTTTTTTTTACCTCCTGCTCTATATATGGTATGGTTCAGAAAGGTCCTCTGGTGTCTGTCCCCTTATGTACAGCTGCTTCTAATAAAGTGGGTTTCTTTTAACCTCAACTATACTGAATTACACAAACCCAAACATACATGTGCATTTGCACACTCCTATCAAATCCCTTCCTCCCTTAGAGGTTCTGTGCTTGAGTTAAAGCCGTGGCTGTAAGTATGTGTAGTAAGAATCAAGTAAGAATCAAATAGTAATCAAACCCACATTCACAAACTATGAACTGGGCTTTCAATGAGTTGTTAGGAGCTATGATATGTCTGGTATTTGCCTATTAATCAATTTCACTCACGTCTGATTAATGGAACTGCTGCTACAGAACACACATTTAATTTGCCCCAAACTGTTAATGGATAGTTTTTTTTCCTCTATTGTACATGATCAGACCCCAAAGACGAGAATAAGAGCTACCATATTGGTGGACCCACTGCCTAGTTTGGCAGGACTTTAATTTTAATTAATCCAGACTTTAACTAATTTAATAAAAAAAAATTGCATATTCTTATAATGCATTATTTATATCAGGCATGGAACATTAAGCCACTTCCAGTCTGGAATGAAAGTTTAATAAAGCAAATTTTTTACTTGCTCACAGAAACAGAAACAATGCGGGCATGCACCACATCTATAATTTACGTGTAGTAAATGAGTATTTTACAGTAAAAGAATAGCTTTCATTGAATTCAGCTGTAAACTGTTTATATTGGTCTCACACAATAGGTGACCGGCTTTGCACAGAACACAATTGATGGATATGGTCTGCACAAGTTGATGAGAAAGTACAGTGTCTGCCATGCCTAATTGATTGTGGCTGGATAACCTTATGTACCTTTTGCTACAGTTGCATTTTGTTTGCTATTTAGAATGAGCAGATGTGCTGGCTATTTTTGGTCAATCTTCACCTTTGTCTGCAAGCGGCATCAATCACCTCAATTATAATGGAACATGGAATCATATACAAAAAAGGAGAGAAAAAAAAACCCCTACGTAAATCCAGCAACTATCGTCCCTGACAGATTCTCCCCTAAATTGAAACAATTCACTAGGTAACCCAGCTGGGGTTCGTATGCTTTTGATTACTGTGGGATATTTAGTTCCACAAGATGACATGCTGCTTAATGGTCTTTTAATGGTTATTGGTTTCTTTCTTTTTCTCTTTTTTAATGAGCTTTACCCGTTTGTTGCTAATGCCCTGTAGATATTTGGCGACTATCCAGATGAGATGTTACAAATTTTCTTGTTTCGAGTTCTTGCAGTACAAATGCAACCAACCTAGCTAGTGACAGAGTGTGTTGCCAATCATAATTGAATGCAGTACTGATAAAAAAAACCAAAAAAAAAAACACATGATTGACTACCCTGCAATCCTAATCATTATGTCATCTATGAATATCGCATGTCGTTAACATTTTGCAGCTGAAACCCTGCTCAAAACCTTTCGCCTCTTGAGGAATGCGGGAATGATGAGGCTTTGGAAAAATCTTGTACATATTCCATTTCCCTATCGCTGCCTTGTCAGGTAATCGTGGTACTTAGATAAAGTCCTCCTGTTTCAGAGCAGCAATCATCTTAAACCTGTGAGTTCATTAGAAACAAAAACTGAACAAGTGCAAAATTATTCACTCGAAGACCTTAATTTCTTTCTCTTCTCTATATTGCTTTATTTAGCTGTGAGTGTTTGAAGAGATGATTTTTTTCTATAAGAAATAGTTTTTAAGAATGGAAAAAGATACTTCACTATAGTGAACTTTATCAAAAGACTTGCTTCATGTATTGTGTTTATTTACTTGGATTACATATGATTCATATGGGGAATTTTAGTAATTAGTAGAAGCATGCTCCATACAGTCTTACTACTCATTTCTCTACCATTTAGGAGTTAAATCAATTTGCTTCTGTTTATGCAACCCTAGCCACGCCTCCCCTGCATGAAAAAAATGGTTTCTTATTCAATCAGGAGTTAACTGGCTTTAGACATTTTTATCTCCTGCTCTGTAAATTTAATTTTATTCACAAAGAGAAGGCTAAAAAAAATAAAAAAATTCTAAATTTAACAGAATGTTCAATAAACAGATTTTAAACATTAGATCTCATTTGTAGGAAGTGTTTAGCTGTGTAAGTCAAATGCAGGGAGGTGTTACTAGAGCTGCATAAACAATGTGATTTGACTCCCAAATGGCAAATAATTGAGACTGCAAGGGCATGATCTATACACCATATCTGCTCCATTAAGCTAAAGTTGTTATGGTGATTATAGTGACCCTTAATTTCCTTGATTGCGATTGTGAAATGTATAGATCATCTGCACAATATATAACTATATACTTACCATCACATTTCTTTATACTTTCTTGGTGAAACAGAAATGTGATGTTGTAATATATTCAGAAATGAAGAGATCGTCAAAACCAACTTAGTGTAGTGCATATGTTGCTAGGAGTCCATGGGTGCCGTCCGTTCCCCAGTTTTTGCAAGCCATTTCAAGTGATTTGACAACAACTTGGGTCTCTCTGTGGCAAGTGGAACTGCCTCCACTCTCATTGTCTTGATAATGTTGAATTTACCCTTTATCACCCCTGTCCATGATAGCCCATCGCTCTCAACCTATCGCCACTGTCTTTTAGCACAGTGCTCTCAGCCTATCACCACTGACCTAGTCAGGCGGATTTGCTATAGATAAAGCAAAATGATAAATTCCACATTATTAAGTTGGCTGGAGAGTCGGGTGGATCCTGGTGCCAGGGCGAGACACATTATTTGTCAAATTACTCCCACGCAGTTTTTTTTACTGTAGTAGACATGAAAATGAAATAATCTGTGAAATAAAGTAATAAAGTTGTGCTACTTTTTGATAACGTACAACAAAGATTTATAATTCAAGCAGTGCGCAGTGTGTGTAACATTTGCAAACAAGTGCTGTTTGTCTTTATTTTGTTTTCTTTACTTCGTTTTCCTTGTTACATACAGCACTTTTATAGTAAGAGAACAACCATTAATTGTGTTGAAGTTTGCTCAATACCTATTTCCCTGTCTGGTGCCGACATTTCATTCCTTTAGATTTACATTAAAATGAGTGAAGTATATTCAAACAGTATAATTCTAAGGATGATGTTTATTAATTAAATGGAGCAATGTTTTAGTAAGAGAGGAGTTTCCAACGCAGCCCCAATCAGTGTGTGCGTCTGTACTTTGTTCTGATATCCATTGCAGAGATGCAGAAATGACTTGTAGTAATTCAAGTAATCAATAAGAATATAAACACAAGAGTGGTACCAATTTCAGTCAAGGACTGCAGGGCTGCATGTCCTATTGATCACACAGAGAATATGCATATATATCACCTGAGATACACTGTGATTGCTGTTTTTTTTGTTTGTTTTTTTGTTTTTTAAAAGACACAGTCTCCATCAGCAGAAAGCAAAAAGTGCCCCATTTGAAAAGATTTAAGTAAACTGTAAAAGTCTCCATGTCCATATAACTGTAAAAGTCTCCATGTCCATATGTACCGGTATTTAAAAGGGTCGCTTAATTTTAGAATATGAGTGTGTATAGGTATAAATATAATAGTCTTCCTTCCAATATCTTAAAAGAGATTGCAAAAACTACAAGCCCTCCCCTTTTTCCCATTGAAAAGTCTCTGAAGCTATCCTTCCATGCATGCACACACTGCACAGCGTTCAGAAAGAACGGTGGTCAGATCAGAGTCTGAGAAGAGGAATGTAGAGGGAGGTAGGTGTGCTCAAGTAGCCCATGGAGGCAGGAGGCAAACTTCCATGGCTGTTTGATTGACAGCCTGGGGGATGTTTCATTAATTCATCATAAAAGTGTCAATTTCTCATAGACATCAGCACTTTTATTAAATGCATTTTAAATGGGATACTCCTCACCCATAAAGCAAGCTGAACTGCTTTATGGGTGTGGAGTGGCCCTTTAGACATTATAGAAAAATATAGAGAAAAATAACTGCCAACAATTGATGTGATTGAGCTTTGCATTGCAAAAGCTTTGCAGTGGATAAGGAGCCAGGGCGATAGTTTACAACATTTCTTATTTGCATGATGGAAGCTTTGGTTTGTCTCGTATTTATTGTCAGAAAAGACTTTGAGTCAGAGAATAATTATTTTCTCGTCATGATGTTAGTGTGATAACACAAACCTCAGAAGAGTCATATCTTAACTGTACAATGAGATTGGGAAGTGATTGAATACAAGTTGATTGAAATAAATTGATTGCTCTGTTGATGTCCACATGTCTACACATAAACTGAACTAAATGATTTGAAATGTTGATTGTTATTATTAATTTTGTGGTGTTATCCTTAATTGTGTAATATGTGACTCAAATTTTCAAAAGCTAAGTAACACAACTCTCAAACATAAAGTAACAATGGCTATCAGGCTAAAGCAAATACATGTATGTGAGGGAGCTCCCTGTACCTGGGTACCTCCACCAAGGAGCTGGAACAGAGGAAAAACCCGCAGCACTTCTGCCCACAGTCGCTGTGGCTTGACTGGGGCCTGGAACCGCTCTCTCCTGGAGCCAAATGGGGAACTCGCTCTTGCAACCCCCAGGGACTGGACGACACTCAGCCCAGGAAGCTCTAGTCCTGGAACCGCTCCCTCTAGAAACCGAATGGGGAATTTGCTCTAGCAACTTCCAGGCACTGGACGACACTCAGTCCTGGGAGCTCTAGTCCTTACAAGGACTTTCCCTGTTGAGTCCTCCGCACTGAGACAGTGATTAAATAATAGACCTTTTCCCTCCCAGTAACCAGACGACACATAGTTCTGGGAGTACAAGCTGGAATACCTTTAATGGCAGCCACAACTGGCCTTATATGCAGGTCCCCATGCAAGAAGCACCCCCGCCTGGACCTGAGAGCAAACTACAGTAAAAACTACACATGATTACATTGGCTTTCAGGTCCAGGACACTCCTATACAAAACAAGACCTATGCCTGGGAGATAATTGAGTCAAGCACTGTACAAAACTCAATTATCCCCAGGCACAAAAAACACACATTTCCCAAACACCCCAAAAGCACCTTAAAAATACATGAAACCCTACATCCCACAGTTACATCCCCTGATAGCCCTGATCTCGGTGACCAACATATTAAAAAATCACCCAGATCAGTGCAGGGGTTCAGGAATTTCCTGGAAGTCATAATTTGACCGACAGCACGCATGGTCCCATGTCCAAACAGTTCCAGATAATCAGGGCTTGCGGTTGGTCTAGTTCGGTAGTTTAAAAATGAACAAACTACCAAACATAAGCAATAGTCTTACCCTGGAGCTTGATCCCCTTGTTCCTGGGAACGTTTCCTCGGAACAGTGCCTTCCTAAGTGTTATAAAACCGAACACAGGTGATCATGGAAGTCCAGCGGTGTTCGGGAGTTTCAGTGTCCGAAAATAGTTCTATGAACTCGACTACCAAACACCGCTGCCTGTGTTCATGTGGATAAGATAGACGCCAGTTCGTGGTCATCCATAGCAATTGAGGCCACCTTGAGGAACACTGCGGTGGAAATTGTTACAAAGTATCAATTAGGCTTAACAAGCTCCAGGGTGGTCTCCGGTTCGTGCACCTGTTCAGCTCCCGAACCATACAGTTCAAATACACCAACGGAGACTTTTACGTCACATTTTACAAGGTCCATAGTCTGTGGGCAGGAGGCTGGCAAGCAGGCTCCTCCTCCACTTGAAAAGGGGAGTTTGTCACAATGTATAATTGGGTAAATGCTTATTAATTGTCTCAATGGTTTTCTAGATTGGTCTGTAATTATAATATTTATTTATGTAATTTGTTAATACTTTTTGTTATTATTTTTAATGCATGCTCATTGGCAACATATCTCAATCTGGGAGTGAGGGGGGAATCAGGAATCACTTTATTAAAATAAGTGTAACTATATTAAGGTAAAAGAATGGCATTTCGTATCATTAAGTAAAAGTCGGGGGGGGGGGGAACTGTGGGGAGGCAGGTTGGAAGAAGGAATTGTCTAAGAATCAATAAATCTGGTGAGGGGAATTAATTAGCTTGGTCCTTTATGAGGTTATCAATTGAGGTAGGGATTTGGAATTGGAAGATATCTGATCTCAAAAAGTTGTCCCAGTAAATCCAAGATATCTAATGCAGTTGGGATATGCCCTAAAAGGCATGTGATGTGATAAAACATGCCAAAGATACTTGAACATCTCTAGCACTGGTGTAGAGTGATACAAACTATGATATGTAAGGAACATGGGGTTTTATACCGGCGACATAGCAGCTAAAAGAACTGTTGTTTAGAACTAAGTGAGTAAGTGTGCATAAGAATGGGTGTTTTTCTCAGAATTTGTAATTTGTCAACTGCCTGCTACAAGGCTCCCAACATTCCTACGTTCAGCAGGGCAGCTCCAATTTTATGGCAAGACAGGAGGCTTCATGTTTGCTTTACTTTCTTTACTGTAACTCCCAGCAGCAAAGAAATAGTTAACCATAAGTAAAAAATTTAACCAATCAGAGTGTATAATAGAGTATGTCCAGTCATCAGTCTCCTCCCCGCTCCTCTTTCTTTGCTGCTTAGCCTCCCAGGTGAGTCTATTCCAATAACAGCTTGTAATCAATTTATAAATATATATATTAACATGGTGTAAATTTTACTTCTAAACCACCATTCACATACTTCTAATACTTAATAGTTACTTTATCCTTTATCTCAATAAATTGCAGGAGGTTTTTCCCTCCTTTAAGCAACAAACGTTCAATCAGGATTACTGGCAGAGTCGCGTCAGTAACCTGATTGCGGCTTCTGGCCGGCTGCCATCCACGGGCGGTATCACCGCCTGCATTGCTGCGATCGTCCCCCCTAGCGTCACCATAGCGACGGGTCTGTCCTCTCGCGGCCACTTCCTTTCCCCTGTATTGCGCGGGCTTTTTTCCCGCGCTTCATCGCCGCCATTCCGAACGTCTGTTGCAGCTCGGTGTTCTCCACGGCTCTCCAGCACCTTCTACTGGTTATTCAGGTAAGTTACATTTAAAAAAAAAAAAGAAGTAATAAATAAATCTAATTAACAGCACTTTGCTGCTAGATTACTATTATTAAAGTATCTTCCCTTTGTTTTGTTTTCAGATTGCCAATCTAAAACTAAAAATCCTTGCATAAGAGGGTGACCCCCTCTATACTGAATATATTGTCTCATTACATAGGGTGACCCCCTCCATACTATATTTATCTGCCTCATTATAGAGGGTGACCCCCTCTAAAAGTATATATTGCCTCACTGTCTTCTGAGGGTGACCCCCTCATTACTCTTTTTACCGCATTTTATTTGTGGGTAACCCCACTTTCAATTGGTGACTGACACCACTCTTGATACAACGCTTTGCGTTACTTTGCCCTAAAAAGCCACCGCCTATTGAATTATTATAAAAATAAAAAATAATTCTATATTTTATATATTACTGTGGTGACCCCACTTTACCGCTATTATGTCAGATTTACCTGAACCAGCAGTCCCTGCGGAATGAAAAGCTTGGCTGTATAACGCCATTGCGGACTCCATTCCAAAAGCCTTAGCAGCTTTCCACGACCAATCAAAATCCACTTCCAGGGCTCCTATTGTACATCTGTCAGACTCGGAAGGTCAAAAGGCTCAGACCACGAGGAAACCCCTCGCAAACGCCCCTGGAAGGGCGATAGTGCTACCGCCAGTAAAGGCAAAGCACCGGCTAAAACACCTAGATTATCCAACCCAGATAATAATCCTAATTATAACCTGGACCCATTAGAGGGTTCTACCTCCAACCTGCAACTTGAAGTGGTTAACGAATACTGTGCAGGGTATTCGGATGAGGATTTTCCCCCTCTGAATCTAATCCCATTTCTGAGGATATTTTACTGGATACCCTTGGCCGTCCCCTGTTCAACCCTGGGTACATTAAACACCCACGGTCGACTGAGTGGACCCCCCAGACCACATTGCTAAATTCTGCAGGATGTGGTTATGTAAGCCTTTGGAAAAGGAAGTGAGAGCTAAGTTAAGAGCAGAATGCCCACGACCTTTTATCCCAGACAAGGTAGCTGTTACCCCAGAATTTGATCCCTTGCTCGTCACCTTCCTAAACAAATCCGGAAAAGATCCCCGTAAGGGTTTGGAACAAGGCCTGAAGGCAACTCAAGATAAAATGATGGATATGGCAGGACCGCTTGTCCAAATATTCAGTATTGCGTATGAGGCTTTGGCGGGTGGCACTTTAGATGCGCACATGGTGCGTGAATGGGCACAAAGGGCATTATGCCTACTTGGCAACGCCAACGTAGCCATGTCAACCGAAAGGCGGAAAGCCGCCCTATACAAAATTGACTCAAAGCTCGCCGAACTAGGCACTAAAGAGCTTGGCCCTGAGGCACAAGGCATGCTTTTTGGAGACACATTTATTAAGGAATTAAGCAAACACGTTGCTGTGTTTACAACGCTTACCAAAGCGCAATCCTCATTACGCAAGGTTTTTAGGAGCCAGCGTTTTTCCGGGAGAGCCAGCTATTACAGAGGACGGTCGGCTGGCAGAGCTGCCTTTACAGGCTACAGGCCTCGACCTTCAGAGCACTAGAATTCGGGCAATACCCGTTTCCACCACAAACACTTCTTCCCATCTCGTGGCTCTATTAGAGGACGTGGATCTGCTTCCCTCCGAAGGTCGCACTCCTACAGGTAATGGACCCTCATTTTTCTCATATACCTATAGCAGGCCGATTAATCAATTTTTCCCAACAGTGGTCTCGAATCACACAGGACCCGTGGATCCTTCAGACTGTGTCTGGCTTCCACCTAGAATTTACAGAGAACCCAGTTCAAATGTCTTTACCTACTCCTCTCAGAATGTCTCGAATAGACGACATGTCCCTTCGGGTCGAACTCGATGACCTAGTCACCAAGGGTGCTATCGAGCAGTCCCTCAGCCCACGAGGTTTTGTGAGCAACATGTTCTTAGTCAAGAAAAAGTCGGGAGAGTTCCGGCCAGTCATCAACCTAAGAGAACTGAACAGATTCATCAAATACAGACATTTCAAGATGGAAGGCATCCATCTACTACGAGACCTCCTCTGCGAGGGAGATTGGTTCTCCCGTTTTGACCTCAAAGATGCATACCTCACGGTACCAATCACGCCAGAACACCGCACCTTCCTCCAATTCCATTGGCGCAAAACACTTTGGCAGTTCACCTGTCACCCTTTGGACTGTGCTCCGCAACTTGGTGTTTCACCAAACTAATGAAACCGGTGATGGCGCTATTCCATTCACAAGGGATTCGGTCCATCATATACTTGGACGATATCCTCCTCATGGCTCAAGACGAGGAGACACTACGTCTCCATACAGATTGACTTGTCAGAATATTTGATGTACACTTGGTTGAAAACATACCATTTTAAGTAATTAAGTGTTGTTTTCTCTTACCCAAGAAAACATACTTTCACGACCTCTCTCTCTCTTTTTTCCTAGTGTGAAAACCCTTCACTACCCGCACAAGGAATTACCTATGTTCTTCCCACATCGTTTACATGGTTGACTTCATTTTGAACTATTCATCGATTTACCGTTCCTGTTTACATGGTTGACTCTACGGCTGTCGGCTGCATCAAGAAAGAGGAGCGGGGAGGAGACTGATAACTGGACATACTCTATTGTACACTCTGATTGGTTACATTTTTTACTTATGGTTCACTATTTCTTTGCTGCTGGGAGTTACAGTAAAGAAAGTAAAGCAAACATGAAGCCTCCTGTCTTTAATAAAATTTAGATTATTTGGTCACATCTCTACTTAGTTCTGTGGTGTCTTGCATCTGGAGACACCAGGCAACTGTCCATGGGCAACACGTAAGTGTATCATTAGACCCTATGCAGTGGTCACTTCAGCAGTGCTCTCTGCATGGCCTTGCAAAGAAGGGGCCCCCTTTCATTGGGCTAGCATGCCTACTTTCTGGGTGGTCCTGTAAATTATGTGTGACACCCCCTAGAAGGCCAACAACCCATCCGGATTACACACATGCAGGGAGGTATACTGCCACTGGTGCGTTACCTTTAATTCAAGTATCTACAAATTTAAATTTACTATAATATTACCAACTAATAGCTTTGTGGTTTCAATCTCAATGTTTAATGTATAAATTATTTCAGAAAAAAAATAAACAGATAATAACAGGATTCCTTCTCCAGATTTAATAAATATGATGCAATGGATTCAAGTATACAAGCAAACATTTTAACCAATCAATAACTAAACTTGGACATAGAATACAGTGGAGGTAAGTGCATTTACTGTATACTTCAAAAACATATACTAGGGTGAAAGCCCTGCTTTAAACCATTATTTGTATTAAATTTCTGTGTGCATGTCGAAGAACTAAGCATGACGTTCATATATTTTTTTCCTTTTATTTTAAGATTTAAGGACAATTATTTTTACCTCTGTTTGATACACACAGAGCTGTAAATTATTAATTACAAACCGGCTCTATTTTCATTATATATAATTATCTTAATCAAGGAAAATAGGTGTTTTAATTCCTCTATCCGCACATGTTCTTCTTTTTTCATTGCTAGAATGGACATCGCCAAGCTTCATTCATTACCATTCCCATGTTCCCTACTAAATGTTAAACAAAAGTCTTTTGTACAGTATTAATAAGCTTTCAGCACTCTGTGGCCAAGCTTCTTGTCATCAGAATAAGTCATGTGTGGTAAAAGCCCTTATATGTGAAAGTATTTCTTTTCTTATTTTATTTGCCCAGTTTGGTATTCAAGCTCTTTGTTAAGTTATAAAAGGAGATGTTTGTTTGTTTAGTGCAGCAAAAGGTTTATGATACAAGGACAGAGCGAATGAATGAAACTTTGTTTTTCTTAGAATTATTGATTGAAAATGTTAGTCTTTTCATTCTTTGGCTAAGTGTTTATTTTTTTTTAATAAGCATAAGCATTTGTTGGTCTCTCAGGACAACAGACCATTGTATTGATTAAACAATGTCCATACCATCTATAGATCGATATTTCCAAATATTTGCTTGGCATAACACTGCATTAACGGCCAACACAGACTCGGTGTAACAGATTTTCATTTCAATGGTTAAACTTAGTTTAAAAAGACATGCAGTATTTATTTCGAATCAAGGTTTCACATCAGCATGTGTAAGGGCTTATTCTGTGCTGAAGTAAGCTTTTACAAAAGCTGTGATAAATTCTACACACCTACGTTATGGTGACAAAGCACATTAAGGAGGAGATAAGACAGGAACAGTCAGCAGTACAAAAGGAAATAAAACGAGCTAGTCTGACAGTGGGATGGTAGACATGATTGCAGATACAATCCCTAGCCACATGTACAGAGCCTGTGAGGGGAGGACACAGCAAAAGAAATTCCCAGTACATAGAGGAAAAGGAAAAATAGCACCTCATAGGAAACACTGCGACAGGCTAATTGACATAACTAATGAAGATAAAAATCTGCGTTACATCACTGGGAACCAGGCACTGCATTCCCAAAGAAAGGTGGTTACTTAATAAATGTGCTGTTCTCCGCATTCTGTATGTGCTAATCTGTAACAAATGTACGAATTCTGAAACTTATTTAGAGATGTAATTTTTAAAACCACAATATCTGTGTAGCTTTACATATTGACTAACTCTACTAATGGTTAAAGGGACACTATAGTCACCTTAACAACTTCAGCTTAATGAAGCAGGTTTGGTGTATAGAACATGTCCCTGCAGCCTCACTGCTCAATCCTCTGCCATTTAGGAGTTAAATCCCTTTGTTTATGAACCCTAGTCACACCTCCCTGCATGTGACTTGCACAGCCTTCCATAAACACTTCCTGTAAAGAGAGCCCTATTTAGGCTTTCTTTATTCCAAGTTCTGTTTAATTGAGATTTTCTTATCCCCTGGTAGGTTAATAGCTTGCTAGACCCTGCAAGAGCCTCCTGTATGTGATTAAAGTTCAATTTAGAGATTGAGATACAATTATTTAAGGTAAATTACATCAGTTTTTTTTTTCATGCAGGCTCTGTCAATCATATCCAGGGGAGGTGTGGCTAGGACTGAATAAACAGAAACAAAGTGATTTAACTCCTAAATGACAGTGAATTGAGCAGTGAAATTGCAGGGGAATGATCTATACACTAAAACTGCTTTATTTAGCTAAAGTAATTTAGGTGACTATAGTGTTCCTTTAATGATATTTGAACGAAGTTACTCTGTATCTCAGCCATAGTTGGACTATAAGGGTAAAATATAAATAAGATGAATGGAAGATTTCCATTATGAAGAAGGATTAGACAAGTTACACTTCTTTACTTTACAAAAAAAAGCATATGATAACAAACAGATCTTCGGTAATCTGTTTACTAATAGCACTGAAGAAGAGGTCACTTATATTTTTGATTTGAAGAAAGGAGATTTTACTTACAGCAGAGGATTCCTTATAGCAGTGTTTCTAAGCCTAGTCCTTGAGGTGCACAAACAGTTCAGGATTTTGGCATTTCCCAATTTTGTTCCAGTGGGGATAATGACAAAACCTGGACCAATAGTGTGCTTCAAGGAATGTGTTAGAAATTACTATTTTATAGTAGGACCACTAAATATGTGGGATTCTCTGTAATACTAGTTAAGATTATGGATAATAGTTTGTTGCTCAAAGGAAAAATACATTTTGGAGCCAAGGAACTTTTTCTCCTTTTTGCTGTAAAATTTGAAAATCACTTCAAAATGGGGTTTCCTCCTTTCTGGATCATCAGTATGAAACACTGAACTTGATGGACTTGGGTGTTTTTCTCATCCTATAATATCATCTATGTAACTGTGTAAGACGTCACTAAAATTATATTGTCCTAGGAAATTTTTGAGAAACAAAATTGGTTAAGATTTCATTGTAGATTGGACAGAATAGATTGTGAAAACAAACAGCAGTTTACTAATATGTAAGATAAGGGAGAAGGGCTCAGCAACATATACAGTTTCTCAATGTCTGTTACTGTGTACAATCAGTCCTCTGTCTTCATATAAAATCAAGAACTATATTGAAACACAGCAATCCCCTTTGATAGGAATAGTATTTCCTTTCTTATTGCTTCTATTTTAGAAGCATTTTTCTTTCATATTCATAATGTAAAAATCTACATGCCTAACCTTCTTCTCTATTAAAATCAAGTTCCCAGCGAAGCTGATTTTACAGTTTTGCTACCGGCCCTCCTGGATACATGTTTATCTTAAGTCACATCACTAAGTTGGAGAATCATAGAGCATAGTAATTTAGAAATGTCAGTGTTGTGGTGAGAATAGCTTATTATATTGATCCCTACCTGTCAAAAACACAATCCATACTATAATTTGAGCTATGAATATAGCCAGACAGGACCTAAATGTCATATTTTGTATAAGGGAGAGGCAAAGGGTGGCTCACATAAAGACAACATTTGTTCCTTTTATACACGTAGGGGTTTCATGAGTAAGACAATTAAAATAAATATAAGCCTAGTAGTTAAATAATATTAATCACTAGAGTACACTATGCGATCATACATTTAAAGGAACAAATTTTTAATGTTGGTCTTATTTCTAAAATGCATTGTCACCTTGCACAATTCCCTCCAGACTACCCCTGGATCTCAGCACTCAATGAAGTCTTGGTCACTTGTCCATTGCTTATCGAGTTACCAGAACTTCAGAGCTCAAAACCCCTGAAAGACCTTATTGACACGTCCTATTCAGGGTCGGCACTACCATAAAATGGCACAAAAGACTGCCTTAGGGCACCACCGGAGCGGGGTGCAAATATCTGAATCTTGGACCCTTAGCCTGGGACTTAAATTTGAAAAAATCTCTCCTGCCCATTGCCTGCTGCTTCGTTCCACTTTCTTCATTCCCTGTTCCTCTCCCATATAGCAGCGGAGACTGATGGACCACTTTGTGATGTCCGTAGAGTACAACTTACTCCTCCCTGCACTGCATCAAACACCCCAGCGGAGATGGCCATAATGAGCCCATGCCCAGAGTACAGTTGTGAACAGGACACAGACTATTGGGGGACTTGGCAATATTACCAGTGAGGAGGTAAAGAGAGTGTCATTTTAAATATTTAAATTAACCGTCCCTCCATCGCCCCATCCCATGTTTCAATTCTTCCCCTATAACTCTGGCAAGGGATAAAGTGGAAAGGTGACACAGGGCTATAGAGATAGAGTAGGGTTCGAGCCTTAAATTCCCTGTCATTCTGTTCCCATAATCTCCTGCCCCTAGCCTTGTGTCACTCTGTATCCCTTCACCTATGTCACTCTGTCCCCAAAATACCATGCCCCCCTAGCCCTGTGTTACTCTGTTCCCTAGACATGTATCACTCTACCCCACTAGCCCTGTGTCCCCCTAATTAACTGTCTCCTGTCTTTTTTGTCACTCTGACCCCCTAATCCCCTGCCTCCCTAGCCCTGTGTCACAAGACCCTCCTTATCTCCTTTGCCCTGTGTTCTCTGTCCCTCTAGTCCTATGCCACTCTGTCTCCCTAATCCTCTGCCA
This sequence comes from Pelobates fuscus, assembly GCF_036172605.1. Classification (NCBI taxonomy): domain Eukaryota; kingdom Metazoa; phylum Chordata; class Amphibia; order Anura; family Pelobatidae; genus Pelobates; species Pelobates fuscus. The sequence goes on along the minus strand of NC_086318.1, from coordinate 384,752,186 downwards.
CTGTCTTCCTAATACCTGGTCCCGCTAGGTCTCTGTCACTCTGTCTGACTTGCCCAATCTCCCTAATTTACTCTCCTCCTATCCATGTGCCATATTCTACGAATATATTTTTTATTAAAATGTGTGCAGAAAACATGCAGAGAAACATACTAGCTCTACTGGTAATACTCTGTCGACTGCGTATTTGAACAGTGTGTATGAACAAGGTGGGGTAAAGCAATAATTCTAATACCCTGGTTGGAAAGCCAAACCTGGTTCGCCGAGCTATTTTCAAAGATCTGTACCAGTGATGGCTAACCTTGACACCATAAATTGTTTCTTGACTATATTTCCCATGATGCTCAGCTAACTTTTTGACTCTAAAAGTTGGCTGAGCATCATGGGAAATGTAGTCCAGAAACAATTTACAGTGTCAAGGTTAGCCATCACTGATCTATACTATTGGGAAGAGGCACAAAATAAACTGTTTAAAGTCAAGGCAATATCTAACGAAGCATTGTGGACAATCTTACTTTTTGCAAGAGTCTAATGAAGGTATTGCACAGAAATTATTTTAGCGTACATTACATGACAATTAAGGAATGGCTTGCCAAGTTAGACAAGGAAATAAAGCAGGGTGTATCTTTTCAAGTACATGATGTTTAATGAATGCAGTGCTCTGACAGCTGATTATGTCATTGCTTCATGTTCTCCAAGGCCGAATGTGTGCGTCTGTCGGAGAAATGACTACAAGTGCCTATTGATTAATTAAATTCTCCCACTGCTACTGAAAACACTGGAAACTAGAGAATAAGGGATTGTCAGCTGGCTAAGGATGTTGGGAGTTCCAGTCTATAGTACAATTTATTTATTTACCAGTTTTTATTTAGCGCTGCTATACAGAGTACCTTACAATTTATTAAAAAAAAAAAAACGCTGGCAAAATGTATAACAGGTGATAAATATTTAGACAGACTGGAAAAAAAGTACCTCTTAACCCTGAATCTTTCTTGACCCTAAGTTATCCAGCACTCACAATAAGCCCTCACTAACCTCAGTCTCACTGGTAACATTATAAAAGGAGCCATTTTGATTAGGGGTGTACTGGCGTTGGTTTCTTTTAAAGGAAACTCCATTTTAGCATTGCTCAAATAATACTTGACATTTTAAACACACAGTGGTGCACCAAATTCACAGCTCACAGTTTTGGGACATTTTGATTCCTGTAAATATATATATATATATATATATATATATATATATATATATTTATATTTGCAATTGCACTAAATTAGTTTATCTAATACGAGAGCTTCCAGTTGAAACTGAAGAAACAAAAACCTTACATTTAAATCTTTATGAGATGATAAAACTGCAGGGGGCAGTGTGAGACTATCAGATGTTGATTTGCTTGAATTACTAGAGGTGTACTTTGGACTGGTTTTAATATTTGCCACCTGTACAGCACAAGAAAATTACACATTGTAAACTGGCCTCTCCTCTTGAGAGAGAAAGGAGGAGAAAGAAAAAGAATTTCTGATTTTTGGCTTCTACTTAAAGAAATTCTTTGCACAAGGCTTTTTGTTTGAAGTTGAAATTAACTACTATTGAGCGAACAGCACATTTTCACACTAAAATCGCTCATCCAGAGGGGGAAATAAAGACAAAAAAAAAAAAAAAAAACGAGTTTAGCGTTTGTGCTGACAGCATAGAGGATTTTTTTTGTTTCTTTTGCAAGAGGTTTTAATTTGATGTATTTCTCAAGTAGCTTTTGAATATTCCTAAGGGGTGGTGTGTAAGCCTCACTCGCAACAAGTTGGGCCAAGTTCTCAAAACATTGTCATCTTATTATTATTAAAGTAAATATGAGCTACGAGATGGCACTATGCGTGGATAAAGTAGAGGCATGCCCAGAGTTTCACACTTGTTTTCAGCAGGCCTAGCTCTAAACCACAATAAGGCTAATTTTCCGTTCTGAGTGTCCTGAGAACTAAGCTTATAGCCCTCAGGCTCCTAAACTGGCTGTACTGTTAAAGATCTCTATCTGCTAGGCTTTAAAAAATTTTCAGACTCAAAGAAAATTGTAAAATTGTATGGTTGTATGGGTAGCACATAAAAAGAGATTTCATTGCTGTATAACAATCACTTAAATGTTAGCAGATTTCTGTAATAAATATATTTTACTTGACTGTTAGTGTGACGATTTAAAAGAATCTTTAATCAAGGTTTACCATCCAAATAATGTGTTTATCTGTGGTTTACCACAACACTGCAACTATACAGATATAAAGAATTGTACACGTGCTTATATACAGACAATCGTATATCTTTAAATTGTAAGCTCATGGGCTATCTAGTTAAGCAGTTTGTACAGAGCTTCAATGGCTAGTTCTCAGCTTAGGGGCACCTTTTTTATTTGTCTGTTTATATTGTACGTTCTCCCCTAATTGTACAGCACTTCGGAATATGTTGGCGCTTTATAAAGGCCAGTAATAAATAAATAAATTTTTATCTGGTGTGTTTCAATAAGTTATACAAAGAAAGAAAAACTTTTTTTAGGTAGAACAGATTTAGATAAAAAATAGCCAATGAATGTGTAGAAAACATGTTCAAGTGTTTTATGAAATGTTTTATTGAAACATATGTCAATATTAAAGAGAAATAACAAAAAAGTCTCAACAAGATTATACATCAAAATGTGCATTTAATTATAGATCAAAATGAAAAATTAAAAAAGTCGGTTCAGCTTGGCAGAATTTCAGTAAGGAAAAAATGATTAGGGAAACAAATCAGACAAACCAAAAGGGTGTGAAAAAGGACCAATCAGTGAACTGCAAAGTATAAATATTAAGTATATATTCTGCAGTACATTGATAGCTGCATTGCGGTTCTCATATTAAAGCGGCAATGTCATGCCGAACTTACCTTTCCCCAGTCGATTCCTCTTCTCTCCCTCTGTCAGGATCTATTCTTCATTCCTTCCTGTCTGCTCTAGTTTTCTTTAAAACATAAGACAAAGTAGGGACTATTTGTCTAATGGAGGTTTCCTATGCTTGACCAAAGTTTGCTCCGTTTCCTGTGGTCAGAGAAATATTTCCACAATTTTTACCTTTCCTCTGCGATGCTTCCTGTCACTATTCCCGAACGTCCTGCATTTTAGACAGAACGCCCGGGAAACTACCTAATCTCGTCCTAACAGAATAAGTACGGTTTCTCCATTCGTGTTAGGACGCAATTCAGGACTTTGTTCGCATCGGAATTTCATTCTAATGAATGAAAGTACGATCCGATTCGTGCCGCGGCTGCATCTTGCAGCCGCTTAGTTGATAACTCCCTAATTCCCACGGTATTAGTGAGCTAGTTACCAAAAGGCTGAAAGACCTAAATTGGTCTTTTAGCCAAATTTACTAATACTAAGTAAATATTACTTAGTATTAGTAAAATCTAATTCTAAATTCTAGTAAAATTTCTACTACTCGCGATATAGCGGCTGCTCACTGAAAAAAACAACAACAAAAAAGCGTTCCCCCGACCCACACCAATGAGCGGTGGGTGGGGGTCCTAAATGAAAATGGGGGGAACCTATTGTCCTCTCCACTGGCCCCCACCCATGAGCGGCGGGTGGGGGCCCTGAATGAAAATGAGGGGGGACCTTGCCACCACCCCTGTCCCCCACCCATAAGCGGTGGGTGGGGGCCCCAAATTACAATAAGAGGGGGACCTATTGTCCTTCCCCCATGGCCCTGACCCATGAGCAGTGGGTGAAGGCCCTAAATTACAATAAGGGAGGGACCTATTGTCCTCCCACTGGCCCCCACCCATGGGCCCATGGGTGGGGACCGGGGGGAGGACAATAGGTCCCCCCATTTTCATTCAGGGCCCCCACCTTTCTCATTTATTGCAGCAACACATTAATGGTTATTCACTGAAGTGAGAATTCAAGGTGACTTCAGAGTGAATTTCAAATTTTATGTCAAAATAGACAGATGGGAAAAATTCAGCTATACTTTCAGTTTTGTCAGCTATACTTTCAGTTTGGCTACTCTGCCCTTAAATTTGAAATTTACTTTGAATTCACTTTAAATTCTCACTATTGTGAATAACCCTGATGTAATGCACCATTGTTTAAAGGATAAAAGAGGCTTACATTTGATGTGACATATACATACATACATTTTTTTTATTATTATTATTATTATTATTATTATTATTTGGCAATAATAATATGCAAATAATTAGTACAGTTTAAGAAAAGTAATTCATAATAAATTATTTAATTGTTTTTGGTAGTTATGGGTCAAATTAGCTCAACCACAAGCAGTGGCGTCGCTAGGGGGGGCCAGAGGGGGCCATGGCCCCCCCTACATCATGCTGTGCCCCCCTTGCCCCCCCAAATGCCAGCAACCTGCTGGCCATGTGTTTAAATGATATTCCCTCGGGCTGTAACAGTGTGTGACATGCAGCCCGAGGGAATGCAGGAGAGAGCAGCTGAAGCAGTGCTGGGGGCTTTCTGTGGATGGAGGGAGCACTGACAGGCTCCCCGGCACAGGCCCCGCCCCCAAATGAAGCCCCTCCTGCCGCACATAAGCCCTGCCCCCGCCGTTAAGCAGCAGCCCTTGCTGCTGCTGCTGCTGCTGCTGCTGCAAAGGACAGAAGATGGCTGACCCCCAGCAACAGGTAGGCTTAATGTGCTCAGGTGTCTGTGTGTGTGTGTATGGACTCAGCAGTCTGTGTGTGTGTGTGTATGGACTCAGCAGTCTTTGTGTGTGTGTGTGTGTGTGTGTATGGACTCAGCAGTCTGTGTGTGTGTGTATGGACTCAGCAGTCTATGTGTGTGTGTGTGTGTGTATGGACTCAGCAGTCTGTGTGTGTATGTGTGTGTATGGACTCAGCAGTCTGTGTGTGTGTGTGTGTGTGTGTGGATTCAGCAGTGTGTGTGTGTGTGTGTGTGTGGACTCAGCAGTCTGTGTGTGTGTGTATGGACTCAGCAGTCTGTATGTGTGTGTATGGACTCAGCAGTCTGTATGTGTGTGTGTGTGTGTGTGTGTGTGTGTGGACTCAGCAGTCTGTGTGTGTCTGTGTGTGTGTGTGTGAGGACTCAGCAGTCTGTGTGTGTGTTTGTGTGTATGGACTCAGCAGTCTGTGTGTGTGTGTGTGTGTATGGACTCAGCAGTCTGTGTGTGTGTGTTTGTGTGTGTGTATGGACTCAGCAGTCTGTGTGTGTGTGTGTGTGGACTCAGCAGTCTCTGTGTGTGTGTGTGTGTGTGTGTGTGTGTGTGTGGACTCAGCAGTCTGTGTGTGTGTGTGTGTATGAACTCAGCAGTCTGTGTGTGTGTGTGTGTGTGTATGTACTCAGCAGTCTGTGTGTGTATGGACTCAGCAATCTGTATGTGTGTGTATTGACTCAGCAGTCTGTATGTATGTATGTATGTGTGTGTGTGTGTGTGGACTCAGCAGTCTGTGTGTGTGTGTGTGTGTGTATGGACTCAGCAGTCTGTGTGTGTGTATGGACTCAGCAGTCTGTGTGTGTGTGTGTGTCTATGGACTCAGCAGTCTGTGTGTGTGTGTGTGTGTGTGTATGGACTCAGCAGTCTGTGTGTGTGTGTGTTTGTGTGTGTGTATAGACTCAGCAGTCTGTGTGTGTGTATGGACTCAGCAGTCTGTGTGTGTGTGTGTGTGTATGGACTCAGCAGTCTGTATGTGTGTGTGTGTGTGTGTGTGTGTGTGTGTGTGGACTCAGCAGTCAGTGTATGTGTGTGTGTTTGGACTCAGCAGTCTGTGTGTGTGTGTGTGTGTGTATGGACTCAGCAGTCTTTGTGTGTGTGTGTGTGTGTGTGTATGGACTCAGCAGTCTGTGTGTGTGTGTATGTGTGTGTATGGACTCAGCAGTCTGTGTGTGTGTGTGGATTCAGCAGTCTGTGTGTGTGTGTGTTGACTCAGCAGTCTGTGTGTGTATTGACTCAGCAGTCTTTATGTATGTGTGTGTGTGTGGACTCAGCAGTCTGTGTGTGTGTGTGTGTGTGTGTGTGTGGACTCAGCAGTCTGTGTGTGTGTGTGTGTGGACTCAGCAGTCTGTGTGTGTGTGTGTGTATATGGACTCAGCAGTCTGTGTGTGTGTGTGTATGGACTCAGCAGTCTGTGTGTGTGTGTGTGTGTGTGTGTGTATGGACTCAGCAGTCTGTATGTGAGTGTATGGACTCAGCAGTCTGTGTGTGTGTGTGTGTATGGACTCAGCAGTCTGTGTGTGTGTGTGTATGGACTCAGCAGTGTGTGTGTGTGTGGGGGGGGACTCAGCAGTCTGCGTGTGTGTGTGTGTGTGTGTGGACTCAGCAGTCTGTGTGTGTGTGTGTGTGTGTGTGTATGGACTCAGCAGTCTGTGTGTGTGTGTGTGTGTGGTCTCAGCAGTCTGTGTGTGTGTGTGTGTGGACTCAGCAGTCTGTGTGTGTGTGTGTGTATATGGACTCAGCAGTCTGTGTGTGTGTGTGTATGGACTCAGCAGTCTGTGTGTGTGTGTGTGTGTGTGTGTGTGTATGGACTCAGCAGTCTGTATGTGAGTGTATGGACTCAGCAGTCTGTGTGTGTGTGTGTGTATGGACTCAGCAGTCTGTGTGTGTGTGTGTATGGACTCAGCAGTGTGTGTGTGTGTGGGGGGGGACTCAGCAGTCTGCGTGTGTGTGTGTGTGTGGACTCAGCAGTCTGTGTGTGTGTGTGTGTGTGTGTGTGTGTATGGACTCAGCAGTCTGTGTGTGTGTGTGTGTGTGGTCTCAGCAGGTTGTGTGTGTGTGTATGGACTCAGCAGTCTCTGTGTGTGTGTATGGAATCAGCAGCAGGGTCGCCATCAGGGCATGACAACCCTAACGGTTGTCATGGGCCCGGCGGTCCTGGGGGACCCGAACCCCACATTCATTATGTGCACACACATATATATATATATATAGCGATTTTCGCTATATATATGTGCACAGAGGGCCCCCTGCTACCTGTACAATGAAGAGGGGGCCCAGCAGCACACTCTGTCCTCCTTTCCAGCTGCTCTCTGCCTAACTTTCCTGCTCCCTGTGGCCGCCAGAGCGTTGCCACGGGTTACTATGGCAACGCTCCGCACAGCACGCAGGCCTGTCACGCGAGAGTTAGTCAGAGAGGAGCTGGAAAGGAAGACAGTGTGTGCTGCTGGGCCCCCTCTTCAATGTACCGTGGCTGGCTCCCTCCACCATGCCACTGGACCAACAGGGAATGCGATCTCCTCCCTCCCTGGCACGGTAAGAACCAGGGATGGGGGAATAAAATTGAAATATACACAAATAAATAAAAAAAACTCCCCTCCCCCCTATTTTACACACACACTGAATCCTTACACTCTGCACTACACACACACACACTACATTCACTAAACACACTCTGCACTACACACACACTACATTCACTAAACACACTCTGCACTACACACACTACATTCACTAAACACACTCTGCACTACACACACACACTACATTCACTAAACACACTTTGCACTACACACACGCACTACATTCACTAAGCACACTCTGCACTACACATACACTACATTCACTAAACACACCCTGCACTCACTACAAACACTACATTTACCAAACACACTCTGCACTACACACACTACATTCACTAAACACACTTTGCTATACACACACACACTACATTCACTATACACATTTTGATCTACACACACACACACACACAACATTCACTATACACATGTTGCACTACAAACACACACTACATTCTCTATACACATTTTGCACTACACACACACACTACATTCACTAATCACACTCTGCACTACAAATACTCACACTACATTCACTATACACTCTCTGCACTCACTACAAACACTACATTCACTAAACACACTCTGCACTACACACACACTACATTCACTAAACACACTTTGCACTACACACACACTACATTCACTACACACACTTTGCACTACACACACACATACACACTACATTCACTAAACACACTTTGCTCTACACACACACACACACACACTACATTCACTATACACACGTTGCACTACACACACTCTACATTCACTAAACACACTCTGCACTACACACACACACACACTACATTCACTTAACACACTCTGCACTACACACACACACTACATTCACTAAACACACTTTGCACTACACACACGCACTACATTCACTAAGCACACTCTGCACTACACATACACTACATTCACTAAACACACCCTGCACTCACTACAAACACTACATTTACCAAACACACTCTGCACTACACACACTACATTCACTAAACACACTTTGCTATACACACACACACTACATTCACTATACACATTTTGATCTACACACACACACACACAACATTCACTATACACATGTTGCACTACAAACACACACTACATTCTCTATACACATTTTGCACTACACACACACACTACATTCACTAATCACACTCTGCACTACAAATACTCACACTACATTCACTATACACTCTCTGCACTCACTACAAACACTACATTCACTAAACACACTCTGCACTACACACACACTACATTCACTAAACACACTTTGCACTACACACACACTACATTCACTACACACACTTTGCACTACACACACACATACACACTACATTCACTAAACACACTTTGCTCTACACACACACACACACACACACTACATTCACTATACACACGTTGCACTACACACACTCTACATTCACTAAACACACTCTGCACTACACACACACACACACTACATTCACTTAACACACTCTGCACTACACATACTCACACTATATTCACTAAACACACTCTGCACTCACTACAAACACTACATTCACCAACACACTCTGCACTACACACACACACACACACACTACATGCACTAAACACACTTTGCTCTACACACACACACACTACATTCACTATACACACTCTGCACTACACACACACACTACATTCACTATACACACGTTTCACTCACTACACACTACATTTACTAAACACGCTCGGCACTGCACACACACACTACATTCACTAAACACAACAGCAGTGTGTATGTGTGTGTGGATCCAGCAGTCTATGTGTGTGTATGGACTCAGCAGTCTGTGTGTCTATGTGTGTGTATGGAATAAGCAGTGTGTGTGTGTGTGTGTGTGTGTGTGTGTGTGCATGGGTTCAGCAGTCTGTGTGTGTGTGTCTCTGTGTGTGTATGGACTCAGCAGTCTGTATGTGTGTATGGACTCAGCATTCTATGTGTGTGTATGGACTCAGCAGTCTGTATGTCTGTGTGTGTGTGTGGATTCAGCAGTCTGCGTGTGTGTATGTACTCAGCAGTCTGTGTGTGTGTGTGTGTGTGTATGGACCCAGCAGTCTGTGTGTGTGTGTGTATATGGACTCAGCAGTCTGTGTGTGTGTATGGACTCAGCAGTGTGTGTGTACGTGTATAAATCAGCCTGTGTGCATTCAGGAGTCTGTGTGCATTCAGAAATCTGTGTGTGTATGTGTTCAGCAGTCTCTCGGTGTTCGTATTCAGTGTACTGTGTGTATGTACTCAGCAGTCTATCAATATTTAAAAATGTTATTCCTGTGAGTTGTTGTGTAGGAAGGGCCCCAGTGCACTGCTTTGCCCGGGGGCCCTTAACGCTGTTAAGATGGTACTGCTTGTGTGTGTCAGTGAGCCTCTATTTAGTGAGCATGTGTGTGTCAGTGAGCTTGTCTTTAGTGAGCTTGTGTGTGTCCCTGAACTTCTCTGTAGTGAACCTTGTGTTTATACAAGTGAGTTTGTCTGTAGTAAGCTTGTGTGTGAGTCAGAGAGTTTTGTCTGTCAGTAAGCCTATTTGCGCATGTCAGTGAGCTTGTGTGCTTACTGTACAATATATACATATTGACTTGTAGAAATGGCATACATTTTTTCCAGGGCTGCTTTGGATTCTCAGTTTGGCTCTGCCAGCGAGTGTGCTTTACCGCTGAATCATCTGTGTGAGCTGCCGCACACTTTAGCCCTGTTACACGCGTCTGGGAGCTGCTGTTGTCAGGTACTAGTAGTCTAGAGATTGGGACATGGGGTATATGCTCAGCTATCTGTATAATACTATAGTGCTGTTCTCTGTATAATACAGATCTGTGTGTGTATAATATCCCGGGATAGTCAGTGTTCCTGTATAGTGCTGCTCTCTGTCTTGGGATATTATACACAAACAGACCTGTATTATACAGAGAGCAGCACTATACAGGGAGCACTGACTGTCCTGGGATATTATACACACAGCCATGTATTATACAGAGAGCAGCACTATACAGGGAGCACTAACTGTCCCAATTTATTATACACACAACCCTGTATTATACAGAAAGCACTGACTGTCCAGGGATATTATACACAGACAGTAATTGATAGCTGTGCTGCAAAATGTCCTTGGAAATTTTTTTCAAATGTTGGGAACTATGGCACTGTATCAAAGGAAATGTGTTTGTTTTTTTAATAATCCCTGGTGGAAAATAATGAATCCTCCATCAGGGATTATAAAAAAAAAACAACACATTGTGTCGGGGGCGGGACTTAACATGCGGCAGGGGCGGGGTCAAACTGCGGCGAGGGCGGGGTTGAATGTGCCCCCCTTATTTTGTCCCTGGCCCACCATGTGCCCCCCCTAAAAATGAGTCCTAGAGACGCCACTGACCACAAGCTCAGGTACTTCAAGCGGGCTTCGTCTCCTTTGCTTTTAAAATCACTAATGGTACTCGCCAGGGATGCTCGCTGTACCCACTACTGTACGTTTTGGCCTTAAAACCCCTACTGCACATAATTAGAACACATCCTCATATTAAAGGAATAGAAATTTGCAATAGAGAAATTAAAATCAGCGCAATCGCGGATGACATATTATTATACATCACTAACCCCCTTACTTCTCTACCACCGCTGCTGGAAGTCATACAAGAATATGGACAACACTCTTATTATTCGCTTAACACCTCTAAAACACAAGCATTTAGCATAGGGATAGATAAATTGGTTCTTACCATGTTATTCTCCACATATCCTTTTGAATGGAGAACAGACAACTTTAAATATCTAGGTGTTATATTAACGAAACAAATTAAAGACCTTTTTTCCACAAACTACATAAAAATTTGGAATGAGTGTCAACATCTATTACACAAATGGAGCCCTTTATTTCTTACTTGGATAGAACGGATAGTAGCGTTCAAAATGTCTATACTCCCAATACTCTATAATTGTTACAGGATCTACCACCTACCCTTCCTATGTCACAAAAAGATCTACTGAAATTTATTTGGGCCGGGGGGGGGGGGGAAGCCTAGAGTGCCATTTAAAATTGTATTAGCTCTGTTACATAAAGGAGGCTTGGCAGTCCCTGATGTAAAAAAATATTATCACACTTAAATCCTAGCCTCGATCCTCCCACATTTTTTAAACAGATCCCCACCACAATGGGTATCCTTGGAAAGGAGAATACTGGAACTATATACGCTCCCTAGCCTGCTGTGACTTCCTAAGCAGCTCTGGCCTGGAGTCAAGATAACCTCGGCACAAATAACTAGCTGTTCGCACATTGGATAATTACAGAGATATACTTTGTACAACTAATAGTCTGTCCATGGCAACCCCTTTGAGGGCTTTTCATTTTTGTATCCCTACATTCCATTCCAAACCATGGTTTGATTGTGGACTAAAGTTCCTACATCAAATATATGCTAATATGCCACTCTTAGACGAATCCGATATGACCTCCCTGTGGCTTCACACTACTCCTACATTCAATTAAAATCTTTTCTAGCACAAAATATCGCACACACTAGAACTTCGGTCACTAAACCGAGTAACCTCACATTCTAGGAAACGATATGTATAAATGGTGTACCTATCTCCATGTGTTACAAATCTCTAATAGAGTATATGCCTTTCGCTGACTCAAAACCAGCGCATCAATGGTCCATAGATTTTGAACAAGAGATCACACAAAATAGATGGAAATAAATATTTTGACCTCTAAAAACCTTATTAAATCTGCCCCTCTTCTAGAGTAACAGAGGAAGATGATTTATAGATAGTATATAGTACTGACTCGTATACATAACATTTTTTCAACCTCTTCTCAGACTTGCTGGAGATGTCAATTGCATAATGGAACAGTGTTGCATGTGTGGTGGGAGTGTGAACGCATAATACCACTGTGGACTTCGATCCACAAACTTCTTGTAGAAATTACGAATACATCTCTCCATGTTTTTCTCCTATCTGATCTACCCAAAGCTCTACTGGGGTCTAAGCAAAAATGAATACTGTATATCCTCTTGACAGCTCAACGCGTAATAGCCAGAGCTTGGAAATCACAAATTATCCCTTCTCTTTCCACTTTATTGGAAATAAACTATCAGTATTATGCCAACTCTCCACCTAACAAACAAGTGGCAAAGGCTTGGATGGAGTGGAACACATGGAGATCGAGAAACCCTACAGGACTTTGGAGAGGAGAAAACTAAGCCGATTTTGGCTGTCCCCTTCTTTTTTTTTTCTTATATGGCTTTATCAAACTAAAATTTGCTTAGGAAGTGGATCCAAGAAGGGACAACTAGAAGTGTCTTTTTTTTTTTAATTCTTTATTTTAGGCGTGCAGTGTTCAGTACAAACTTTTGCTAGGACTTTTAACAGAGATACAATGGTAATGACAACGCTTTAACAGATATTGAATGTCTTTTCAATGCATACTGAATGTTTTTTTTTTATTATTTTTTTAAATTGTGCAGACTAGATGGGCCGAATGGTTCTTATCTGCCTTCACATTCTATGTTTCTATGTTCAGAATAATATCACTGTACCTTTATCCCTTCCCCTTCCCACCCCCACCCTATTCTTTTTTCTGTGCCCCTTCCTTTTTTTAAAATTTATTTTTGTTGTTATTAAATTCCTTAAATAAAATTCACATTAAAAAAAACAATAAAACTATACGAGGAGTAAAATACAATTTCGATGTGGAAAGATTTTAGGTTTCAGTCTGTTTGTTTTCTAAATTTAATATCCATCACAACAAAACCACACCATATTGCCACACAAAATTATATATCATTATAAAATAGACATGAAAGGCTATTTACCCAAGGTCATTTTGACACTCTTTATATTTAACTACCAATATCTGCTAAAAATTATTATAAAATTGTGTTGTTTTTTTTACATACACACATATAACAAGTTATTTGCCACTATCTTGTGAAGTTACAGTGCTTTGTAAGATATCTAACTATTTAGTTTTGCAGTTAGAATTGTGATAGATGGATTTGCAAAAGTAGATACTACAAGTTATCTAATAAGGTATATTTTGAACTTTATTATACAGCCATTTTGCACCAATTTCTATCAAAATGTATGGTATTATTATGTTTTTAATTTTGTTTTACATGCACATTGAAATGTTGTTGTTTGTTTTGTAAACTTGATGCGTGCTACTATAATAGAAATCACTAAATTGTGCAAGATGTCCCCCTTTACATATCCTTCTCAAGTTTTTGTGAAAATAAAGAGCTGAATTAATGACCTGACTGTGAACTTCAACTGACTGTACTTAGCAACAACTTCTGAGTATAACAAACGTAATCCTATCAATAATTAGAACTCTGACCTAATCCTAGCAATATTGTGATTCCTCCTACTGATGTCAGTAGAGGTATTCCCTTGCTAATTCAAATCCTAAACACTATTCTAATACTAAACAAAAGCCTAATCCTAACCCCCAATATTAATCCTAAGGGTCCCTTTCTGCTAATATCAGCTAATATCAATACTGATATTAGCAAAGTGATTTCTTAACTGAGTGTGTTCTGTGACCATCATCTACAGGCTGTTTTCAGCATGACAGGGAGATCTCCCTGTGCACAGTGCTGGGCAACTGACAAAGCCATCACCATCACAATCGGGGTATGCAGGGAAACGCTGTCAGAGTCTTTTCAGAACCAGGATGTGTCCCTTAGAATGTTTGCAGCCATAGAATCACCTTTTGCATGGGGTGTCATATCTTGGAAGCCCTAGAAGACAGGTGTGCATGTTTTCATGTCTTTTATGGCCATAATTGGGTATCGGCATCAGTAGGTGGACTTGGTCTTCTTTAAAGGACTAGTTGTTATGGTGTCAGGAGGTTCCTGGTGCTGGTTCACCTTTACGGGTTAAACTGTTCACGAATTGTTTAACTCCAAAGTCTGCTCCAGTACCGGATCACATTGCCCCCTTGTCTTTCCATTTTCTGAAATCCTAGGTAATGGACAGCTCAGGCAGCATCATGCAGGGGTGCCGCTGATTGGCTTAGAGCGGTCAGCTGATGCTTTAAACAAATCAGTAGCTCACCATTGGTTTGGTGCCCAAACTTGTCATTTAAAGAGTTCCAAGCCTACCTACTAATGTTGTTACCCAAGAACAATATGGAGACTGTCTTCGTGGGCATTCGTGGGCATTAAAGATATGCCACCCCATGCACAGCCTGCTGATGTCATAAATTATAGTAATTGTTTTTTTTTTCTAAAAATATCTTGATATATTTAGTTGCTTAGCCACTCAGCATACGTATCATTAGTCCTTATCATGATCTGGTTTCTTTTTTCAACAACAAAAACTGAGGGGATGTGCACTGCCCCACCTGCCATTATAGACTAGTCACCACTGGCACCCTCTTTTTTTGTATCATCTCTTGACAATCATACATAAATACAGTCATTTATATCTAAGATTATTATTAATTAAAGTATCTAGAGCTTTGGAATTTTTTTGGTATTATATACACTAAAAAATAAGAATAAATATTGCAATATGTCTATCGTGTATAAGCCAGAAATGGTATTCAGAAGATCACATGCAATGGAAGAATCTTTTAAAATGACTATGGCCAAACCTGTTTGTTCAGGTCAAAGAATGATACATTTGCAACTGAAGGAACAAAGGAAAGCTAAGATTAGACCAAGATAGAGACTAAATAAACTTTTGCTTCACAAGGGTAAGTTGGGATTTCCTTGAATAGACTAGAGGTTTTGGCCCGAGGAAATAAATATTGTGTGTAGTTACAGCTCTTATTTCAATACTTAGTGCCAAAGTTAAGGCAAAGACATTTCAACGGTTCTAAATAAGAAATGGCACCTGATAGATCTTTTTTTCTGGCACCCTTAGTAGATATTAAGCTGTTAGCAGACAAAATAGTGAGAGTATTACTGGAGTAGTAATAATGGATTACATTCAAATGCTGTTGAAATCACTGTTACCTTTCCAAATCTGAATAATGCCTAAATGTCCTTCTTACTGAAAAAAGAATCTGCCAATTCTCAGCATCAATATATACGTAGTGCTCCTTTTATATAGATAACAATAAAACCAAATATATCATTAATATGTATGTGAACAGGTTGTTGATCAAAGGAGAAAACGGATTGCCATTATGAAGTCAGGAAGGATTTTTTTTCCTTTGTATGGCATAATTGGCAATGCCTAAAATTGTTTGGTTTTTTTTTTTGCCCTCATTTGGATCAGCAGCATAAAAGAAAGGTTTCAAGGTTGAACTTGATGGACTTTAGTCTTTTTTCAACCTAGACCACTATACTACATCACACATTTATATAGCGTACAATTAACAAGTGACTAAAAAAAGTCACCAATAACAAACTCCAAAAGCAAAAGTGACAATAGGTGTAGCAAAATATTTTCGCACAGTTCTGTGTTGCTTCGACCTACACATACACTTCATTTTTTCCACATTATATTTTCTCTTGGATAGATACGATATATGTCACATTGTCATTTACTTATTGTTTAGCATATCTTTTGGGATTTAAAAAAATAAATAAAAAATAGTTACAATGTGATTTAAAATGATGTTCTCAAACAGATGTTTTATCCCATGTGAGCTGGGTCAGCAGTTAAGCCTTTGCATTTATAGTAAGAGAATATATTATGCTTATAGTTTTTGTTTTTGAACATATCTATGTAACTTTATGTTGAATGCTATATCTTCTGTATTTCTTGTGAATCTGCATTTTGTGTTTAATAATGTTGACATTTTTCAGCATGTGGTATGTATCTAGGGTATATATATATATAACTCTAAGTCTGTGGCACAATACATTGGACATTGTTAGTGCTTACAGTTACAATGTGCTGACATACAAGTCATTTAGATGTATATCTCGAGTATTTAAAGAGAGACTGACATCATCACAATTACTGCAGCTGAATGTAGTGGCTTTTGGTAATGCAGGCTATCCCTATAGGGTCGGCAATGTAGATACTGCCTTTTCTGAAAGGATATCTTTGAACTGACAAGATTGAGTCTGATATTTTTGTCCCTCATGTGGACCAAGCACTGTGGAAGCATTTATATGTTATTAGTATGTTGACACGTTTTTGGGATGAGGTCCTTCTTGAAATTCCCTATGGTCTGGAAGTAAGAATGACGATAGGAGGTTGGGCTTGTGCACGCAGTGTTAGAGGGTTCAGCTGAAACACTAACAGTAGTTGAATGACTGTTGCGACACCATAGAAAGTGTGCATTGTGGCTTTTGAGAACACCATTATCCATGAATCAAGGTAGCCCTGATCTCCTTATTTCACTCTTTTAAGTCAACTTTTTCTGGAGCTTTATCACAGCCTTCTTTTCCAAGCTTTTCTAGCTAAATGAGCACATTTTAATCTTCGCCTTACAATTATTATACTTATGCTTATATAATAATACATTTTTGTTGACTAACACTGCACACACCGTCCCTGACTTTAGCACATACAGATTTTATTTTGTTAGGCACTAACTATTCAGGGGGAAACAAAATGCTACAATTTTTCAATAGCAGATGAATCAGAGGTACGTTTTCCTCTTGCATGAATCTTGGTCTTCTTAATTGATCATGTGCTTGTGGGTTAATTCTAACATACACTAACATATAACCTTTTCATGAATAAACATAAATAAACAGAATAAATCATAATAAAACACACTGACTCAGAGATGTGATGAATAAAAGGCTGTGGTCTTTTATTTAGTTTATAACACATTACAAACCATAACTTATTCACTTTTAAAATATATGACTTGTAACCAAACATCTCCGGTCTTTAACTTCCAGAGTTCCGCTCTATTAGTCAGAACTTAAACAAATATATAACCAAACTCAGTTAGTCCACCACCCCCCCTCCCCCTTTAAAATAGGCAGGTGACCTCAACCTTAATAAAAGACCATGACATAAAATAAAAAATTATAGGGGGGGAGGGGAGGAGGGTGTGGAACAGGTCCAATAAAAAAATTCTTTAACTTTTTTGGCGCCAGCTTTTACCTCCAGGCACCTTATATATTGTACTTTCCCATCTTACCGTGCCGTCGCGGACAAGTACTCGAATCAGAGCGCTGTCTGCACGGACCTCTGTGCTACATGACCGTGAGGACATCACACAGACCACCGCCGATGCCCTCGTGACCCGCCAGCAGCGTGTTTGGCAAATCCCTCCCGCCGCTAACCCCGCAGCGCACATCTGTACATGGTCGATTGACCATGTACTGTCTTAAGGTGTCTACAATGGTAATAAAGTGGCAATTGATTTATTTGTATCTTCAGAATCCTATACTGGTCTTTGCAACTAATGAAGATCCAACCCTTTTTGCCCAGAGCTAACTCCATTGTCAGTACTGGGCATTGTCCAATCAAATGTTTCTCACAGAGAAGCATTGTGGGCAAATGTCTAGTCCAAATCTTCTTAAAAAGATGGAAGGTTTTGAGATTTAGAAACTCCTATAAAAGAATCATAGTTTAGAGCTGTATTAATTTCAGTGAAGTTTTTAAACATTATCATTTATGTGTTCATTAAAATGGAGACTTGCTATATAAAATCAATGTGGATTAAAATTCTCAAAAGGCTTAGCTAACCTTTGGACGAGGTTCATTGGAGTTACATCCCATATAAACTGTTTAGCAAGTGGTTGTCTCAGCATCAAATTGCACAAGATGTATATTTTAAATTTTAAGCCTCGGGACGATTCTCTGTGAGCATGATAGGAGTTGTACTACATCAGGGGCAGATGACTTATTGCACTCAATTTGATGGGACATAAATGCCCAGCAGAATGGTTTGGGTTTTCTTTTTTTCTGACCTCGGACATAAAAAGGGAAAGGTACAAAACCAGATGCAATTTTATGGTTTCTTCTTTTTCAGGTTGTTAGAGAGTTAAATTGTCTAAAATACAGAAAGCAGACACTTTTAGACTGTGTTTATAACTCACTCAGTAATGTCCATCCTGTCCAAAGTGTCCGGAGGTTAGCATACTCTGTATTCTGGATGTGCAGACAACTAATGCAAAAGTTATAGTTAAATACTGATAATCCCAGCCAATTAGAGAGTATTCCAAATGGCTGATTAACAGCCTGGGGAGGCAGCCATACACTCAAGGAAAATAGATACTTATCACCAGAATTAAACATTTTAAAGCAGAAATAATTAATTTGCAAATTGGTTCTGTTCAAGATTTATGTTGTCAACCTTCCACAACATACTGATGAGTGAATACATACAATGTGAATATCTTCAATTTGACAAATTCCAGAGTTATATACCAATTCATTGAGAAATCTATTGGAGTAGTAGGAGACAATACATGTATTAAACATCATTTTTGTAGCTTATTCAAACCCACAAAATGAATTCAGATAAATAAAAATGGTTATCAGAGCGTATTTGTAAAGAATGTGTGAATCCCAAGAGTGCGCCTAATGTAATTATAGGACCCTCGTATGAGACTGCCAAGCAAACTAACTGATTACATTATTTTGGCTCAGAGATTCGGAAGCAAAATGTACTTTTACTAAAGCCCTTTAATATATGCATAACATATAAAGACAGGAGAACACTTTGAAAAATTGAGTAATCTCGTAATACTGACATATTTCATAGTTTTTAGATAACAAAAAGATAAATGCATTCGTTTGGTTCTAAACAATAAACTAATTAACAAGGCAGAAAGAAACGTATCATGCAAAAAGGACTAGATTTGCAATAGGAAACATATGTTTAGGATATGAAGAATGTTGCAAATTGCAAGTAAACCTTAATAATAATAATAATAATAATAATCTGGTGAAGTCTTCAATTCAATGTATAAAAAGTAAAAACATAAAACAATAAATTGGAATTATATTATGCAATTTGAAAGAAAGCAAACATAATATTTATATTTAGATGGTTCATATTTATATGATCAGAATATATTGCCATGAATTGAGTTGGCATACAGTTGTCCTCGAACGTTTGAATACCCTGGCAGAAATTGGGAAATAGTTTTTAGATCATTTGAAATTATGTGACATTTTGGCGTTGATTTAGAAAATATGACTGATCATGCAAAAATGTTTATTTTATTGAAGGATAGTGATCGTAAGAAGACAGTTATTATCACATAGTTGTTTGGCTCTTTTTTATATCATAATGATAACAGAAATCACTCAAATGGCACAAAAGGTGACACACACAGGTTAAAATTGCAATTAAAGGCTAATTTCCCACACCTGTGGTTTTTCTAAATAGTGTCTGTGTATAAATAGTCAATATGTTTACTAATATGGATACCACACTCTCCTGGATCCCTGGGTGCAACTGGGCCCAAAGTTGGCCAATCCTTTCAATGTGATTTGCAAAAAAGTAATGATGGTCCAGGCACTCAAGTTCAATCCAGTGGGTAGATTTATTGGAGCAAAATATGAAACAGCATTTTGATTTTGCTCCAATAAATCTACCCACTTGATTGAACTTGAGTACCTGGGCCATCATTACTTTTTCTAAATAGTCAATGACTTTGTTAGCTCTCACTTGGATGCACTGAGCAGGCTAGCTACTGAGCCATGGGGAGCAGAAAAGGACTGTCAAAAGACCTGCATAACAGGGTAATGGAAATTTATAAAGATGGAAAAGTTTTTAAAAAGATATCCAAAGCATTGAAAATGCCAATACTGCTCAATCACTAAAGAAGAAGTGGAAAATTCGGGGATCCCTTGACACCTAGCCAAGGTCAGGTAGACCAAGAAAGATTTCAGGCACAACTGCCAGAAGAATTTTTCGTGATGCCAAGAAAAACCCACAGGTAACCTCGGGAGAAATGCAGGCTGCTCTGGAAAAAGACAGTGTGGCTGTTTCAAGGAGCACAATATAATATTTGAAAAAAAAAATGAGCTGCATTGTCGAGTTGTCAGAAACAAACTTTTATAGTGCCAATGCCACAAAATAGCCCAGTTACAATATGCCCGACAACACCTTGACAAACCTCACGGCTTCTGGCATCCTGTAATTTGGAGTGACGAGACCAAAATAGAGCTTCATGGTCACAACCATAAGCGCTATGTTTGGAGAGGGGTCAAAAACTCCATGACCCCCCCTCCCCTGCAGACTCTCCATTCCCCCCTTCCCCTGCAAACTCTCCATTATCCTCCACAGATTCTCCATTCCCCCTGCAGACTCTCCATTCCCCCTTCCCCTGCAGACTCCATTTCCCCCTTTCCCTGCAGATTCTCCATTTCCCCACCCTCTGCAGACTCTACATTCCCCCCTCCCCTGCAGACTCTCCATCTCCCCCCTCAGACTCTCTACTCCCCTCTTCCCCTGCAGACTCTCCATTCCCCCCCTTCCCCTACAGACTCTCCATTCCCCCACTGCAGACTCTCCATTCCCCCACCTTCCCCTGCAGACTCTTACCAGTTTGTCGTGATCGCGGTACCCGTCTGAGTCTGACAGGAAGTGCTCTCTCACAACATGTCATATGTCCAGTGGCGGATCCGAGGGGGGGGCAACGGGGAAATTGCCACCCAATCGATCTGCCTGTCACATGGGGGGCGCAAAGCATATAGAGGTCTTAGAGGATTAATATATGAGCATATTTATTTTACCCCTTGTAGTTTCTCCAGCTTACAGCAGCACCTCTCAGCTGCCGGAGAAACTACAAAGGAGGTAAAATAAATATGCTCATATATTAATACCATTGGTAGCAGTGTGTGGTAATCCCCAGCCTGAGAAGGAGAAAACTCCCTTTCATATTCTCCTTCTCGTCGACGGAACGGCAGAGCTTCCCATGCTCAGGGCTGCTAGGCCAATCAGAGGAGAGGGTCGGAGCTATGGTGGTGATGGCATCGCCCCGCCCATACTCCTCTGATTGGCCCAGCAGACCTATCCAAGTAAGGGAGGCAGTGGGGACCATTAGAGGACATGGTGAGTGCACAGCCCTAACCTAGCCCCAGCCTGGTGCCACTGCCTGTTCTCACAAGCCTGCTGGCATGCATTAGTAGCCACCAGCCTGCACACTACACAGGCCTTCATTAGTGTCACCATGCGGCCAGTCAGGTGAGGAACAGGCTGACCAGCTCTGCCCAGTTGCTGTTTAGTGACTACAGCCACTAACCCAGGGGCCAGCCGGTCATTGCCCACCCAAGCCAAGTTGGTGACTGCCTAGCCAGTTAATGCCCACCCAGATAGTTGTCACCTGTCAAAACCAGGGACCAGCCACCCATAATTCAGCTAGCCTTCTGCAGACCAGACAGCAGGCATAAGAAAAGCAATTCAGTGCCAGTCAAGACCAGGGGATAGCCACCTGCCCAGTGTAAAGCACTGCCCAGTGTCCACTCAGGCCAAGTATCTGGCATTAAACTGCCATGCTGTGCCCCCAAAGACCAGGGGATAGCCATCCAGTCCCTGCCAAGACACATTGGCGAATCCAGGGGGGGTCAGCGGGGTAACTGCCCCATCGAGGCTCTTCCCTGCGGCTAATGCAGGGCTGGCACTGTCCAAGCGCCAGCCCTGCAATGTGCCTTCATGGACCGGAGGGGAGATCAGTGATCTCCCACCCCAGTCCGCAGGCACCATGCAGGCAGCTGGCAAGGGAGGGAGAGCCTGCAGCTCCTCCGGGTCCTTCTCTCGCGAGCACGGAGCGTTGCCACGGTTACCACTGCAACGCTCCGGATGTCGCGAGAGTGAACTCTAGCCCTGGAGCTGCGGCCACCACTGCGACCACCAGTGATTCCCCACGGACTACCAGGGATCGGAAATGTCCCGATTATTTTAAAAAATTTATAAAAAATCCCCCTTACCTTCCTCACCACACATTCACACACTCCCCCCTACACACATTGCCCCCCCGTACACACACTGCCACACACACATACACTGCCCCCCCACACACACACACATTGCCCCCCATACATACACTGCCCCACACACACACATTGCCCCCAATACATACACTGCCCCACACACATACACACACTGCCCCACACACATACATACTCTGCCTCAAATACACACTTCCCCCCACACACATATACGGCCTCCATACACACACTGCCCCACACACATATACACTGCCCACCCATACACACAGCCCCCATACACACATTGCCCCACACATATATACACAGACCCCCATACACACATTGCCAAACACATACACACACTGCTCCCACACGCACACATACACTACCCCATATACACACTGCCTCCACACACACACACCATACAAATTCACACACTGCCCCCATACACTGCCCACCCATACACACACTGCCCACCCATAGACACACTGCCTCACACACTCACATTGCCCCACATACACTGCCCACCCATACACACTTTGCCCCACATACACACATTGCCCCCCCCATACACACATTGCCCCACACACCCTACACATTCACACACTACACACACACCCCCACACACATGGAACCTTTCACACACACTGCACCCCTCACACATTGCACCACTCACACACACCACTGCTCCTATGCCCTACTAGAGCCCCATATCCCAGCAGACCCCAGGTAAGTTGTCAAACTGTTCTTAAATGGTTTTACTGCTTACTCTGGGAGGGGGACCCGGCACTCTTGGCACCATAACCACTACGCATAGCTGTAGTGGTTATTGTGCATGGATTATTTATTTAAATAATCTACATGTGCCCCTCCTGAGATCAGGCTCTGGATCCGCCCCTGCATATGTCATAACATTTTGACATACTTGAAGGGACACTCCATGCACCAATACTACTTTAATGCATTTGATAGATGTTGGTCTCATTAATATGCTGTATTTTTTGAATGCACAAATTTTCATAGTTTTTGCACAAAATAAACAAATGTTTTTCAAAATTCTTCACCATAAGTCTGCCTCTTTGGCCATGTAGCTCATACCAGAATTACTTAATTATCAAAGGTATGCACACAGTCTCAGCCCCAACAGCAATGAGTGAGGGGCTTTTAATTCACAACCTGGCTTCAGACAGTCAGAGAAACTGCAAACAGGAAGTGATATTCTTACAATATGCCTACATGGGTGTCCTCTCCTTCCAATGCTGGTTGTTTTGATCGGATCATTCAGTGCTGCCAGTGGCTGAGCTGTGTGCATACATTTTGATAAGGATGTCTTTCTCTGGAGTGGGGGGATGTGAATAAAGAGGCAGGCTTATGGTGCAGCATTCTGCAACACATTTATTTATTTTATGCAAAAACTATAAAGATTTGAGATTTTATTACTGATGCCAGTTACTAGATATATTGTAATTTCATTAAAATGTCAATGCAATCAAAAGATATCATAAGACAAAGAATGGACTTTATGATATGGGCAAAGCCCACGTTGACTAAAGTTCTCAAAAGGTGTAGCTTATGTGATATTGCAGGGGAAGGGCAGTCTGAACCCCTCCCCCAGGATCAGTTCTGAAATCATGTAATCTACAGAAAATGTACCTAAACCTAGCTTGGATAGATATTAAAACAAACACAGTCTACACCAGTGTATAAAACTCTTGACACATTCTTCTATCTTCTAGACCAGGGGTACGCAACCGTTGGCACTCCAGATGTTGTGGACTACCTCTCCAGAGATGGTTTGCCAGTATCATGACTGTAAGAGCATTGTGGGACATGTAGTGCTGAAGGTTGCCTACTCCTGTTCTAGACCATGACCACTCAAACATAGAATACATCTGCCAGATCTCTGTCAACCAACGGCAACACTAAAGAGTCTCTCTTTTTAGTTCCATCCTAGGAGACGACTCTTATAAAAGGGGGTGGCCATGACTTCTAGCACATTAATAATTTGGAAGGAGGACATTTTTCAAAAGTGCCATTCATTTTTTATCAAAATTGGTCACAGGAACTGCACTCACTCCCAGTGGCCACAGGTGCTCCGGAACAGGACCAGCAATCCCAACACGTCAAGGCAGCAAGAAAGATTCTCAGGCACTCAAAATGTGGAATCCACCGGCAGATTGAAAAAGCTTGAAAAAGGCCTCTTGGTAGGTCGAAACGTTGCTGTCTATTTTGTTGCAATAAATCTGCCTGCGACTTTCACATTTTGAGTGCCTGGGAATCTTTCTTGCTGCCATTATATTTTTCTCAGACATATTTCATAAACAAGGATAGCACTTATACATGATGGTGAAGGTCATATTTTCCAATTAACATCAAAACTGAACATGATATGGTAATCAATGACTTACTCAATATGCCACAAAAATTCTGAAAATTGTCATAGGATATGCTGTAATGAAAGTCAAATTGTACATTACAAGGAAAATTCTGTATTTCCAGGACTGTCACTGTCAGTAATCTCCACGCAAAGTCATTTCTAACAGAAGCTGCTTTTTGTCAATCCCTGCAAGAGTTAAATACACTATATTAAAGTATACAGTCTACCTCCCTCCACAAGACTCTCTCCTACTCTTCAATCATTTAAGAAGTCGCTAATACCCCCTCTTTTAGCAATAGACCATGGACTCCATTGGTAACTGCCATTAATTTCTCAACTTAATTAGTAAGTCCATTGTCCACTTAACTCTCACCTTCCATTTCTTCTACTTTCCCAACCTCTCAACTGATTTCTATCCTCCATGCTGCCTTTTATATTATGTTTATATACCCCACCTCCTTTAGATTGTAAGCCCATTTGACCAGGGTCCTCTTCAACCTGTTGTTCCTTTCAAAATCTGTACTAATCTGTCTCATTTGTTATAAAGTTCCCCTATACTATAATAATATAGTAAAGTGCCTCGGAATCTGTTGATGCTATATATATGCCAATAGTAATAAATAATAATGACTTACTTTACTTCCCATGAATCCTTGTAATGACACCATTGTAAATAAAACCAACTGTGCACTTCTCTCATTATTTAGTAAAATAGTCAGATGCAACACTATAATTACTGTAACAGCAGCTGAGATCAGCCGCACTGCTAACACAAATATCCCAAATAACCTTATTTTGCATTAAAAAAACACACAATTTTTTCTGCTTCTATGAACATGATTAACTGCTACATTTTACATACCATATGTTTTTATAATTTGTATCTTTTTTTTTTATGTACCATATTCTTCTCATATTGAAAATCTCCCTTTAAAATATAAACATGCTCTGTAATTTATTTAATCAAATATGATTGCACATGCTCAAGATTACATGATGGGTATCGATATAAATACATTGATAATTTAACCCCTTAAGGACCAAACTTCTGGAATAAAAGGGAATCATGACATGTCACACGTCATGTGTCCTTAAGGGGTTAAACATTTTAATCAGACTAAATAAAAAAATAGCTATGTTATTGGTTTCTACCGTGTGACTTGTCCAAAAAGCCCCCAAAAAAACATTTTCTTCTATAAATATAGGAGGGAGCCCCAGAAAATGTCAATTTATAACGAAACTAGTATGACATAAGACAATAACCCACCTAAATTTCAATGGACCAGCTTTTTAAACCAATATTTTATTAGACGGAGAGTTGAATACATAAAATGAAACAAACAAGAAAAAGAACTAAGTATCTGGTGTCATAGGTTTAGATAGAATGTATTAATATCTAATGTTGGCACCAACAACATTTAAAATATAACTAAAAAAAATATGGCAGTTGGTAAATGTATGGTTGTTAACTACAATAAGGAAAGAAATTGTGTGGAGGGTATAAAACCCAGCAATTGGTGACTTGGACACAGAAAGTAAATGTGTATCAGAATGGACCCTCCAAATTTTAAATACAATTTTTTTTAAAGAGCTCTGCCAATCAAGGAGAGTACAAACAAACTTCGGTTTCCATAGAAATGTAGGTTTATTTAGAAAAGTACAGTATCAAAAAAGTTGCCTAACTGACACTGGACATCCTCGCACTCGTAGGGCTTCAAAATAAACAAAAACACAAATTTATTTTAAGAAATGCATTTGCATATAACCAATGTTTCAGTCCAACTACTTTGACATATTAAGGAATGTTTGTTAATGGGACTGAAATGGTGAATGTATGCTGTTGCACAACTGTAAAAAACAAATGACGTTATCTTGTTGATTTTGAAGTTCTATGAGTGTGTTCTTCACTTTGGCTGAGATCATCAAACTTGATGATCTCAGCCAATCCAATGCTCAGTCCTGGAAGCTCTTGGTCCTTACAAGGACTTTCTCTGCTGCATCCCCTGCAAGCTGGAACAGCAGACACAGGGGTTAAATCTTCCTCCCCTCCAGTAACTAGACAAGACACAGTTCTGGAGGTACAAACTCTGACAATCTTTATTTGGAACACACATCTTTCATGCACAGACCCCCACAGAGGGTCTCCATTCAAAGTAACCCAAAACATAAGCCCGCCCTGGCGTCGCTGTGTCTGGGAGATAATCAAGTTACCTCTCAGCTCCAGAGGGTAATCCATCCCATGATCCTCTGTGCCTGAGAGATAATAAAGTTCCAGCAAAGTCTACAATAGTTCCAAACCCACCCACACACATTTTAACATTACAAAAGGGGTTAATTGATTGTATGAAAGGACAGAGCTTACAACCTGAGTTACTCTTTGAAGCTGGGGACTCCAACACAGCTATTCAGTAATGTGTGAGAAGGCACACCTAAGTGCCCTGGAAGCCTGGTTTGCCTCTTAGATAGGAAGTCCTTTAACATGTTAATGCTCATCAGCTTTCAGAAACAAACAACCCCTTGTGTTTCAATATCATATCCAGAATGGGACAAGCACAACCTTCCAATCCAGCCCAAACATGATTTGCGAAGAAGGGGACACCACAACCAATTAATTGCCTCTTAGATAGGTGAGATCCCCGACATGAGGATCTGAAACAATGCGGGCAAGCAAGTGGGCATAAGTGGGCATGGTTCTCAGTGACGACGGTCCATCACATACAGCAGGAGAGAAGGACAGAAAATAGTAAGCATAGCAGTGAACTTGAATAAGCAGATAGGTGTCAGGTTGCCTGCTAATCCTGGTGTCATTCCAATGCTCGATGCGATGGTATACACCATTCCAGCATCAGTACTGATGCAAACCACTAATTTTTCAGTTTTTCAATCTACCTGCTCGATCTTGGCATCATTTCCATGTTCAAAATGACGCTGTGCATCATTCCAGTGTCATAATAGAGGAGGACCACTCCATCTGTGGTCTCTCATATTCTGTATTTGCTCTAAATACACTGGACAATAGTGCCTATATATTTTCGGATCCCCCCAATAGATGCTGTAAACCCAATGTGAACACCCATTGCTCCAGCATAGTACCACAGTAATATAGCATTGCTGGGATGGAAACACCATCATATTAATGCAAATCTCAGCCAATGCAGTGAACTGTGATAATTATAGAATGTGTAAATGCAGTAGAAAATTGCATGCTGGTAAAGAGGATCTAGAAATATCTAAAATGTGTAAAAGGCAAAAAATAAAATTCGAGTTTTGAAAATCCCCTTCTTCGTACGGATATTGACATACATTATACCACAAGTATGTAATGATATAAAACTTTGGCCTCCACACAGATACTGAATTGTGCATACGATTTTTCTTGGAACTCATAAAAATATTTATGTATAAAACACCGCAACAAAATCTAACACTTTCCAGAAGTCAAGAGCAATTCTGTCTGTTTCTGCTAATGTTATACCAAGGGATTGGCTTGGGATCGGATGTCGGTAAAACAGTCTGATGTGGCTATTTTATTTAAGGGAATAGGTGTTCCCTGCTTAGATTAAGAGCATATAAGGTTGAACCTGAAAACATTTCAGTAACACTTAAATAGTCATGAAACTAACATTACATGGATTTTTGAATAATCACTGGTTAATTTTATTAACATAAGCATTTGTAAGGTGGATTATGGTTTGGATGGGTGTATATGTGTTATGATTGCAATAAGAAATTCCACCGTCATGATGGATAAATTGAATAAATTCTCAATATCCCCTGAACTGAAAGGGGGAAAGAATGTATACTGGAGTGTAGAAACATTTTATTATATGTAGTCTCATTGAGATGCTCACAAATGGAATCCATAAATTAAAATGTTACAGCCACTACCTGTGCCCTGTAGCTAGAGGTTCTAGCTTAAAGGGACACGCCAGACTCCTGAAGCACTTTAGCTTGCTAAAATGCTTTATGTGTGAAGAGTGTGCCCTATTTTAAATTTTTTTTAAAGTGAAGATCTCAATAGAAAATAGCAGACAACAAATCCTGTTACTTCCTGGTTTAGTTAGCTTAGTTGAACTAAACTCAAGAGGCGGCAATTGCCCAGAGCCTTGCAAAAACGTCTAATTGAGCTGCATTGGGAGGTCTGTGATTGGACAGCCACAGTAAGTTTAAGTGGGGTTAGAAGGGGAGAGCTTACAAAGACAGCAGACAAGTCACCTGCAAACTGTTTTAAATATATCCCCAATAAAACAATTCTACAACTAAATGCATGCATGTTGTAAATTGGGTATATTTACTAAACAGTGATTTATGTGTGTATCTGTGCAGTGGAGCGTCCCTTTAAATGCTTTTAAATGCTATTATACCTTAATATAAGAACTAGTGAGCAGTTGTTTCATTTCATATTACTAGTGCTAGGGGTCTACTCGTAAAATAATTTTGCAGCTTATTTGCAGAATATTGGGTGCTCAAGATTTGGGAAGAAGATCCAGGACGGCTATTCACTGAAGTTTTGATGTTGCCAGTTACAAGTGAATTGCACCGCTGAATTTAGCTTAAGTCAGGTTGGGTCATCTAGCCTGCTATCAAACAATGGCAAATGTTGACTGTTTAACAATCTCTGCTAAGTCAATGACTCATGTTACCCAGGCAACTTAACTGTGATTTTAAATCAAGTGAGTTTAACTTTGTATTTTGTAGCATATATATATATAACAAAAAAAGCTTGTTGTCAGCATGATCAAAAACATAAACATGAAATCATTTCATAATGTGTAGGTGAGTGAGGCGAGGAAAATAAAGAGTTATCTCAAGGTGCCCATACAACCTGGGTAGATCACTTTAATTACTGCTTCCCCTTAACTTATAGATTGGGTTTCAAAAATATACATGGGGTCGCAGCACCCTCCCTCCCCCATTCTCCAGGACTCCCTTCGTCAGATTATTGGCTGACAAATTTGGATGTCAGCGTGTCACATTTCATTGCATAGTGGGAAAAAAACCCAGATAATAGTTTTTAAAACACAATTAATAATAAAAACACCAAGAAGAAATGTTACTATATTTTTGTGACAATCCTGTTAATATGCGAGTAACAATTATATTGTATATATAAAATTCTGGGAGAAATCTGGAAAATATTCAACAAGTCAATTAACCTGAAAAGGATATGAAAACAATTGAGTCTTATCAAAAACATGTTGTTTTTTTTTCCTATTAACAGATGAAATGACTTCTGAGGATTGACAATGCAATGATAACAAGTTCATTGAACATTGTTGAGAACCTACAAAGAAAAATATATCACCACCTATAGCACCCAACGCTGCCGTTTCGCACACCATATTATTGTCAACTATATTTCCCAAAATGTCTGTTGTTGGTTGAGTATTATGTTAAATTAAGTCACCATAAACCTGTTTTTGCAAGGCTAACTATCATTGGTTTAAAATATTATCAACCTTGAAGTATACGTTTTGTGTGATTCAAGGACAGCCCAGGTAATGTTATGCACACCGACGTTAAATACTATAGGTTAAATTGCAACACATTTTATATAAAGACAGAGTCCTACCATCTACCTAATTTCATAAAAGGATAACGGATTACAGCTTGCAGTTTGGACTGAAATTGTAGTCCCACAGCAGAAATAAAAGGTCACAGCAACTGAGATTCAGGTTTAATGACTCAGAGGGGAAAAGATCACTAGTCAGCAATCGTTTTAATTATGGGGATGTTAACATTGACATTTTGTCCAATTAGAGTTTATGAAATGAAAAACACTATGTTATAAAATAGTGTTAAGGGTCAGAGGCATGCTGACAAAACCAAACAAATTCTGACTTAATATGCTTCAGCGCCAATGCCTAGAAATTGTAGCTAGGTTCAGCATTCTGATAACCTTTCGTAGATATTGTCTTGATGTACGTAGCAGCTTGATCTAATGCTACTATGACATTTTAGTTCATAATGTCCTTGGTTTGCTTCTGCCTTCCTGAGTTATAATCATTTAGCCTATTGTTTTTCTCCCTTATGGCTTTTTTCTCACACTCTCCGTTGTTCTGTGTGTCGGCTGCAGCCATTAAATAAAAAAGCTCACCTTTAAGTTTTCAGGTTCAACCTTATATGCTCTTAATCTAAAATGTGAGTAGTCTGTGCCAGGCAACACAGATCTTTTAAATGGAAAGTTGATTTAAAAGGTCACTTCTATTCAGATTTAAACCGAGTTTAAATCTGCTTTGGAGACACGGCATGTTCCTCTTAAACCTGGTATTGAGAAACCTTTACACAGACTTTTGGAACAGCGATATGCTTTATAAAGTCAAGGAAATCCACTGATGACAGCAAAGTATGTGTACTGTAAATATGTTACCAGATCTTCTGTCTATGAAGTGCAACTGGAGCCAATACATTAAAAAAAAGAAAGAAATGAATAAAAAAAAAAAAATAAGAGTTTAGATAAAAATATATGCAACACATTTTTGGAGGCTACATTGATTAGCTGTGTTCCTTCCTGACCGCTGGGCGCCATCACATCTGTTTTGATAACACAGATATCTTCTATCCTTCTTTTCATCCCGGAGAAGAGAAATATTGCTTGAGCAACTCACGTATTGCCTGAGATTGCTAGGTATTGCAGTGGACATTAGTATAGGTGCTGGTTTAAGTGCACAAACATTTGAGAAAATCAAAAGCTGTGATAAAAAGGCACAGTCTATTGTAACATTCTAGATGTCACCAAAAGGGACAGACTGGGACAAAAATTTGGCCAGGGCTTTTAAAGACAGTGCAGCCCAATATGGGGGACAAGAGGGGGTTGGGGAAGAGAGGGGGCGGACCAATGACGCAGACCTAAAGTGGGCATGTCAGTTCCCAATGTGCAAAGCCCTGTTGGAGAGCTCTGGGATAGGAAAAACGCCCTTTGTTGGCTCAGCACAGCACACGTGAATTAACTACACACTTTTCTATGTTTTCTGCTTACTTGCCTCTAGTGGAATATCAGAAGACAAAAGAGGGACAGAGTTGCGAGAGATTGTTGTGTGTGTGTGTTTATGGGGAGGCTGCCTGTGGTTTTGTATGCATGTGAAGCTGCTTGTTAGGTTGCATGTGTATGGAGATTCTTTTTTTGAGGTTATATGTGTGAGGATGTAGGCTTCTTGTAGTGTTCTTTGTGAAATGGACTGTTTGCAATCTAGTGTGTGCGGAGAGGTTTGTTAGTGGTGTAGTGTGTATATACTTGCTGTAGTGTGTCTGTATATGAGTGTAGGAAGTGTATTGGGATTGGGGCTGTAGAGTGTGGGGAACATGAGGGCTGAAGTGCATGTGTAAGGAGTTAGAAGCTATAGTGTATGTATGGTGGGTTAGGAGCTATAAGGTCTATTTGCAGGGTTAGGAGCTGTAGTGTACAATGGAGGTATGGGCTGCAGTATGTGTTGCATAATGACTGTCATATATGGAGGGCATGGGTAAAGTGTGAGGGGGCAAAGGTTGAGGAGCAGTTACAAAAATAAAATATATATTTCATAAAATTAAAACCCAACATTTATTTCATCTCCCTATGGCTGCCTTTGTATATTGTACCCTAGTGGTCCTGTTGGAAACGTACTTTGTCTGCATCCCAATTAGATGCAGACAGCTACTTCAAGCTGGTGCTAGGAAAGGAATCTGTTGTGGTTCTCCACTTCAACACTCTGACATGAAAGCCACAGCAGCACAATCTCTCCCTCCTCTCCAGGGCATTAGTGTGGGCTGGCCAGTGGGTCAAATTGGCTGTGGAGCCCACTA
Source organism: Pelobates fuscus (assembly GCF_036172605.1). Classification (NCBI taxonomy): domain Eukaryota; kingdom Metazoa; phylum Chordata; class Amphibia; order Anura; family Pelobatidae; genus Pelobates; species Pelobates fuscus. The sequence continues at coordinate 384,719,918 of NC_086318.1, read as the reverse complement.
CCTGGGCTGGTGCTCGAGTAGGATCTTTTTATCTCCCCTGTTGACTATTCACCCAGAGTGCACGATGGTCAGTCAGAGTCTGCTCATCAGAAGTAACGGGTATAGTCCAAAAAGTAGTGGATAACAGATATTTGGATTCTGACTCATGAAATAAGAGATCTTTCATACTGTAGGCAGGTACTGACATCTACTCAGAGAGCAGTAATTATTTAGTGTTTTTATTATTTGGTTGTGGTTTATCATAATAATAAACCGAGAATTGATCTTTGTTAGAGCCACCATCATAAACATAAATGAGAGGAGTTCTACCGGGCTTTCCAAGGTTTGCTTGTAAAATTTTAATTTTAGAAAATCCCTGTATCTGCTGTTTTAAAACTATCTGCATGTTTTATACTTTTCTCTCGACTAAAAAAAACACATCTACAAATACTAACATAAGATAAAGTCTGCTGTCTTGTGTTAAATGAGCAGCACTAATTCAAGACCTCTGTTTTGTCATCCCAGGTTCATTTTGGTCAAGTCCTTTTTTAATTTTCTTTTTCAGCGTGGTCGGGGACACTAAAATAAGGCCACCAAAAAAGTGCAGCATGAACCAGGTGCTAGTTTTTAGCGTGTCTTCCACCGTTTTCCTATGAACTGCATGAGCAGATAAGCCTCCCTTTATACTGCCAGAATGCCCATTTCATTTAGTGCTTTAATTATGCTGCTCTAATCCAGTGTGAAATCTCTAGAGACCTATATCTGGTACCTGTAAGAAGCTCAAACTGTAAACCTTGTCGTTTCCTTTCGCAAAGAATGCTCTCTAGCACAAGGGAAATGTATCAAGGTGAAAACAAGTTCTAGTCTGGGGCAAAGTGCTAAATAAGGAGCAATCACCATGGTAACCTATTAGACTATCATATTTTAGCACTTAGACATTTAGCACTTAGCTCGTTGAATGACATCTGTTTTGACCTGATCAATCTCCCCATAGTACTTTACTGAAAGTTGTTGATGTTATTCTTGTGAGTATCTATCCTTGCCTCTTTAACTGACTATGAGTACATTCATCCTAATTACCTGTTTAACCAAGTAGTCTTGACATACTGTATATTTTCTGATTATACTTGTAGTGACCTGCTGTGCGCTGTGACATCATGTAGCAGGTGAAGTCCTTGATGTAACTACCCTAGCATGTAGCCTGAAGGGATATGTTTTTGCTTAGGTGACAACCTCCATCTATCCTACTGTGGTAGTGTATGGACCAGTAGCCTTTGGATCCAGTCTAGCGCACAGCTCTGACATTGCAGAATTTAGCTATAACAGCAGAATTGAAGAAGGAAAAAAATACAATTCAGCAGTGTTTATTTCAAGATCTGTTTTATTTTTGTTATATATGGGGCTAGAACGTGCTCCTCTCACCAGCACTTATGGTGTAAAAAAAAAACCACATAATTAAAATACATCCCTACTGCTGCAGGAGAAAAAAAACTATGTATACCCACTGAAACAAAAGATGGAAAAACCCTGTGTGCGAGCTTATTGGGGAATTGTTCATTGGGAGAAAAGTTTGCAGGGAGAAAATAAAAAACCCTTGCACAGGAGAAAAACAATCACAACAATTATACACAAATTAAAATATAGGATGCATAACCTTCTGAAATATTAAAACAGACCTGCTATCAAACACATTGATATATTCTTTGTTGAACTATAAACACATTGGACCATGTTAGAAGCTTAAAGGGTTACTCCAACCTCCATGACCACTTCTGCTTTCAGAAGTGGTCATGAAGCTAGAAATATTTAGTAAATACAGAGATGTGTTCACTCTTGTGTCTGCGACTTATTACACCAACAGCACATGTAATTTAGGCATCAAAGAACTCTGTTCCGGATTGCCTAATGTTAATTCTGTGCAAACATTATTTCTGTTGTCAGCATGCCCTGCGTGTTGGTGACAGACATAATTAGCTTCTACCGTTGCACGATGCGCTGGGAGTGTGCCTGCAAGGTGAAGCCTACATCACCCCTCCCTACCTCATTTCAGCCCTCACAAGGTCCCAGTCTCCCTGTATTACTTATCATTTCCCTGGATATTTTTTTTTTTTTTCATTTTATCGCCTCACTTCCTCCCTAGCTTAGAACATGCACATGCACACTGAGCTGGTGAGAACGCTCCAATATATGCTTCTCTATGAGAAGCATTTGATTCGATCATTTAGTGGAAAGGAGTGTAAACGAACAGAGACTGTTTACCAGTGAGAAGATCTTTGCCATATATTGGATTCAAGGTTCAAGTTTATGCTTATTGTTCCAGCTTTCTATTTAAAAATGGTTGGAGTAACCCTTCAGTAATGACATTCGTTCACATGCAATAATACTTCAATTTTTCCATGTTTTTTTTATTTTATTTTATTTTCAGCAAGAACCTAATATCCCTCCACTGCCATGTAAGTGCAAAATCTGTCATTTACCCCTTAAAAAACAGGGCCCATGGTGTATAGGGTACTTTTGCCATTCGTTCATGCTACCAAATGTTCCATGATCCAATTCGTAATTCCTCCCCTTAATCCAACCCCCTAATCTTACCACTATACATTTCCTGTATGACGGAATAGAGTGTTATGTGGTTGATACTGACACGGAGCAACTATCCAACATCCAGTTCAAGAACCAAGGAACAAGTACCTGCATTCTGTTTGTTCCCATGCCACACATGATTTCCTCTTTGACTTGATTACAAATGTAAGGTATACATGCATAGGTCATATAAGATACCTTATGAAGGGCATGGCTCTTGGGTCTTCCCTATGCTAAACTCTGCTGACAGGTTTGAACAATATGTGAGATAATATTTACAGGGCTATTCACTATAGTGAGAATTGAAACTTACAGTTTTAAATTGTAGGCCAAAGTGGCCGAACTGGAAGCATAGTTGGTTTAGAGAATTGTTCCAATTGGACTATTTCGATCCAAAATTTTAAATTCACTTTGGATTCTCACTTAAGTGGAAACCCCTGCGAATTCTTAATGACCTCTGCAAATTGCTACAATATATCATAGGCGTGCGCACGGGGTGTGCCAGGTGTGCCTGGGCACACCCTAATCCCCGTGGCACGCCTATGGATTGAGACCAGCAGGGGAGATGCAGAGACGGTGCTATCCGAGTGCCGGCTCTGCTCTAAGCCTCCCTCCCACCGGCCCACTGCAGCATAACTAAAAAAAAATCAATACACAATATATATAGAAAGTTTAATTCACTGCAATAAACTTTTTTTTAAAAATGGAAATTGAAAATTTGATGACAGTTGTCCTTTAATTTATATAATCCACATTGAAAGGGTGTCCAATTACAGTTTTTATTCTATAATGTTTATGAACATATTCCTAAAAAAAGTTTCAGATTTATATTAGGGTGATAACAACACTAATTAATATAAAGTGGATGTGCTATATAACACAGAGATACATTTGCACATATGTAGAGGCATGTGTTGAATGATCGGCACCTGCGAATGGAACAGATTGTGATATAAATATCTAAACAGAACACAAACCTAATGATCTGTTAACTAAAACTGATGTCCTATATTGAAGACCATAAATAAAAATGATATATAAAGATGCATAGAAAGTTGCTAAAGCTTTTTAACTAGCTGTGTACATTTTGGAGTCATTCCTTGCTACACAGAACATTTTGTTAACTTAATTGCCAAGCTACGTAATGCAGAGTAATCCAGTTGTGATACTGTTTAAATCCTAGCAGGAATATAGCTGATGGTGTAATAAATATCACGAGACTGTAAACAATGTATAATATACACTCAGGGGCCAATTTATCAGTGCTGGATTATGGGCTTCTTGGGCCTGGAGCTGAAAAATATTCAGTGCCCAAATAGAAAATTTGAATTAGTTTTGCTGGTACCACGAACTTCTATCTGCAGCTAGACTTTGCAGCCATATACAAAAAAAATCCCCACATGCATTTGTAAACTGGAAATTTCAAGCATATAAAATCTATTTTCACAAGCCGGCTGATCCCAAAATATTAGATGGGAAAACAAGGAGTACAACTGAAAACAGTGTGTCCTGTGGGTCATGGAGCAATGGGGCACAGAAGGTCCTATGGACCCTGAAGAGGAGATAGACCACTTCTATATGCAATGGCCATTGGGTGTATTTGTGTCCCTCTTGATTTTACTCTGGGCACAGATTAAATACAGATTAGTATATACAGTGCCAAAGCTATTTTTTGTTCTTCAGGGTTTTTACTGTATTTTCCTTGATGCTCAGCTAGGCCAAATAAGATATCTGCCACCTTGAACAAACATTATGAACATGGCACCAAGTATTTCAGGGCAGAAGCAAAAAAAAATATTTCATGTAACTTGGGTCTGTTGCAAGTCATGGACCTGGAGCTTCAGCTCCAATAACCCCTATGTTAAGCTGGCCAAGCACTTTATTACATACACTTGTTAGTTAATGCAAATATGAAATCAGCCAACCGTGTGACAGCAAATCAATGGTAAACAGTAGAAAACTGAATAATCAAAAACCTGGTCTATTAAATTGTGATTTCTACTGCAACATGAAATTGTAAGGTCAGATTTTAGCATTAACCCAAATCAATGAATCAGAACAGTCTTGAGTCGGTGGTGCATGCTGGAGGTGTGGGGGTATTAATGCAGGAAATGTTTTCCTGGTATAAATAAGGCTCTTAATCAAGCTTCACAATGTATGTGTTGCTAACAATGTTCGTCTCGATCTACCTATCTTCTGCTTATCATTTAGTTTGATCCAATGAACATGACCATAAGCTAACTGTATCCAAATTGTCTCCATAATCACCATATCGTAATCCAAAAGTACAATCTGTAAAGTGGAGGAATGGGAAATTTGAAGTGATCATATCATGTCATAATGGGCCAGAATCTCTAAGGGATGTTTCCAGGGCCTTTGTGAATTCATGTCACTAAACATTTAGACTGTTCTCTGAGCAAATGTAGACCCTCAGCCAGTATTAGAAAGGTGCACTTTCTAAATTACAATTGCAGTTTAAGTAGAACCATTAATTCTGTGCTTTTCTAATCAATAAGCCCACACTAGTAATAGGTTCAGTCTCTCCTTTACTTGTGCAGTGGTTTTCGAACTAAGCGCAATTCGTCTGAATTTTGACTGATTATTGGGTGTCCGAATTCCTTAACTCTGAAGTGCCATATTGTAGCAAGAGTGAACTTTGCAAAGTAATTAATACATTTAATGCATGTGAGAATTCATTTGTTATTAGAGATAACACGCTGTAGAAGAAGATGGTCTTCCCCCCCTTCTTTGTTTGCCAACAGCTGCAGTCTGAATGACATCTTTTGCCTATAGAAGAAAACAAAAGGAGAAAAGGACAACTAGACACATGGGAGGGGTAAATAAGCAGCTTAGTTTGCGATGATGGTAAAAGGTCTGCCCATTGATGTGGGCTGTATCTCCTGTCCAATCAAGAGTCAGAAAAATAATAACTAGCAGGGTTCTTCTAGATAGACCAGAAGACTAGAATTACTTGGTTTTACCTTTGCTGCGCATGTGTGAGAGTTTGAGAGAGCATGTATCATTGATCCGAGTTTGAGACTAGTGAGGTTAGGATACTGCTATACCTAGTCAGCGAGAACCAGTGCCACACTTACACCAACTTTGAGTGGGAGATGACCCATGTTATTGATTTTAGAGAGGTGGTTATGTCACTGCTGTGCCTAGGCGCGGCCTGTGCCACACATACACCAACTTTGAGTGGGAGATGGCCTATGTTATTGATTTTAGTGAGGTGGTTATGTTACTGCCCAAAGAGGAAAAGCATTCATAATATCCTACAAGCAGGGATTATTCTGCTGAACACCTGTTACCCCCGAGCTGGTTATAGCTCATGTAAATGTGAGTGCAATACATCTTATTATTTTATTGCCACATATCTTATACACTCTGCACGATTGGTCCTTTCCCTTTGTGTTTTCCATATCACGAGAGGATCTGAAGTATCAAAGAAAGAGGGAACACTCTACCAGTGGAACGTGTGGAACAGACATTTTATTTTCCTATATATATTGGGACTAATTGTATTATTTATATATTTTATTCTGTTTTATTTTAGCGCAGCCTTTTTCTCTTTTTGTTGTCCATTCTCACTCCAGAGGGTAAGAGGGTTACCCCCTGTAAGGCTGCTGCCTATCTATTATATTATTAGCGCTAACCTATTTTCTACTTTTTATGTTACTGCTGTGCCTAGGCGCTGCCTGTGCCAACTTTGATTCACTAATTTAGAAATATTTAGAATTATTTTACTGATTTGAGACTTTATTTTATTTATTATTAGACACAGACAGAGAGACAGTGGATTTGACAGAATCAGTTGCTTGCTTTGGCATTGCACATTTCAATACAGTATGTGGTTTCAGTCTTTATTTTTAATTTTTTTAAATTTTTGTTTTTCATTTTTATTTGGTTTTTAATATAACAACGATTTTTGAAACATAATAAGTCGTGTAACATACTTGCGATTATACAAAAGTGTCTTAAAAATCATATCCAATAATATTAACAGTTTCCTTTCCGTTTACTAACTGCATGGCAATACATTTTTGGTTGATGATTGTAGATTACAAGTGCAACACATTTCAGTCTGTGGTTCTTGCTAACTCTTAATATATTCTATTAGCATAATAAAATAAAACAACCTTGTGGAGTAGGTGGTAGTACCTTAGGCTATACCTTGTCTCTCTCCCACCACATACTGATATGCCTACGTAGAGATTATCATCTTGTTAATTTTCAAATCCCAGGGGTACCATAGACTAATAGGACTTTGATTATTTCCCTGTTGCGTTAACTATGTGGATGGAATACTGTACACCTGTACACCTGTGGGTCCCCGCTCAGAACTCAAGCTTGTTTTAGCTCATCTTGTGCCATTACTGAGAGAACAAATCTGAAGCATATCAGACTGGTCCCACCCACACAGACAGTCCAAATCCAAAATGCCAGCAAGTTCCCTCTGCACAAGAGATACAGCAACCCAGACAATCGTTTCAGCCTTGTTAGGCATCATCAGTGAGGCATAGCTGATATCTCTCTAGGCAACGTGAGCAAGGGGTCCATGTCTGGATTACCCTTTAAACTAATGGAGAGCAAAAAAACAGATTGCAAGAGTATTTTGTTTGCCATTTTTTGCTCTCCATAAGATTAAAGGGTAATCCAGACGTGGACCCCTTGCTCACGGTGCCTAGCGAGATATCAGCTATGCCTCACTGATGATGTCCAACAAGGCTGAAATGATTGTCTGGGGTTTCTGTATCTCTCGTGCACAGGGAACTTGCTAGCATTTTGGATCTGGACTGCCCGTATGGGTGGGACCAGTCGGATATGCTTCAGATATGTTCTCTCTGTAATGGCACAAGATGAGCTAAAATCAGCTTGAGTTCTGAGCGGGGATTCACCGAAGGGCAGGCTATTTCAGTTGCTGTCCATTCTCAGAATACTCTTGTGACCCGTTTTTTGCTCTCCATAAGTTTAAAGGGTAGTCCAGACGTGGACCCCTTGCTCACGGTGCCTAGAGAGATATCAGCTATGCCTCACTGACGATGCCCAACAAGACTGAAACGATCGTCTGGGGTTGCTGTATCTCTCGTGCAGAGGGAACTTGCTGGCATTTCGGATCTGGACTGCCCGTATGGGTGGGACCAGTCTGATATGCTTCAGATATGTTCTCTCTGTTATGGCACAATATGAGCTAAAACCAGCTTGAGTTCTGAGTGGAGATTCACCGAAGGGCAAGCTATTTCAGTTGCTGTTCGTTCTCAGAATACTCTTGCGACCTGTTTTTTGCTCTCCACATGTTGGATAGTAGTCTGTTTTTCAGTGGGTGGGTGTTACACAATTGTTCCTTTGGGTAGAAGACCTGGGCTCCTAATGAAGTGCGTAATCTGGTTGTAGTGTAGTCAGGCCCGTCGCTACCCAACAGGCAAACCAAGCAACTGCTTGGGGCCCCGAGCTGGCCCGGGGCCCCAAGCAGGGCCGCCATCAGGGCATGCGGTCCTGGGGGGCCCGGACTGCTCAGGTCGTCCGGGCCCCACATTCAGTGGGTACATACCGGGTCGCAGGGGGCCCTGCGACCCCGGTATGTACCCACTGGGCCAGCCTCTTCTCCTGGGGGGCCCAGCAGCTGGTCACCTCAGGGCCCCCCAGAGGCTGGCCCTACTGACACCCGGCGGGCGCGCGAGGGAGCACTCTCCTCTGAGTGCTTCCTCTTCAGCTCCCTCGCGCACCGTACTGATGCCGGAGCAGGAAGATGACGTCATCTTCCGGCTCCGGCATCAGTACGCGGCGCGCGAGGGAGCTGAAGAGGAAGCACTCAGCCAGAGAGAGTGCTCCCTCGCGCGCCCGCCGGGTGTCAGGGACAGAGAGAAAATTTAAGTGAGTGGGGGTGGGGGGGAGGGAGGGAGAACATTTAAGTGAGTGGGGGGAGGGAGGGAGAAAATTTAAGTGAGTGGGGGTGGGGGGGAGGGAGGGAGAAAATGTAAGTGAGTGGAGGTGGGGGGGAGGGAGGAAATTTAAGTGAGGGGGGAGGGAGGGAGAAAATTTAAGTGAGTGGGGGTGGGGGGGGAGGGAGGGAGAAAATTTAAGTGAGTGGGGGTGGGGGGAGGAGGGAGAAAATTTGAGTGAGTGGGGGGGAGGGAGGGAGAAAATTTAAGTGAGTGGGGGTGGGGGGGAGGGAGAAAATTTAAGTGAGTGGGGGTGGGGGGGGAGGGAGGGAGAAAATTTAAGTGAGTGGGGGTGGGGGGGAGGGAGAAAATTTGAGTGAGTGGGGGGGAGGGAGGGAGAAAATTTAAGTGAGTGGGGGTGGGGGGAGGGGTGGGGGGAGGGAGGGAGAAAATTTAAGTGAGACGGGGTGGGGGGAGGGAGGGAGGAAATTTAAGTGAGGGGGGAGGGAGGGAGAAAATTTAAATGAGTGGGGGTGGGGAGGAGGGAGAAAATTTAAGTGAGTGGGGGTGAGGGGGAGGGAGGGAGAACATTTGAGTGAGTGGGGGGGAGGGAGAGAGGGAGAAAATTTAAGTGAGTGGGGGTGGGGGGGAGGGAGGGAGAAAATTTATGTGAGTGGGGGTGGGGGGGGGGAGGGAGGAAATTTAAGTGAGGGGGGAGGGAGGGAGAAAATTTAAGTGAGTGGGGGTGGGGGGGAGGGAGGGAGAAAATTTAAGTGAGTGGGGGTGGGGGGAGGGAGGGAGAAAATTTGAGTGAGTGGGTGGGGGGAGGGAGAAAATTTGAGTGGGTGGGGGGAGGGAGAACATTTGAGTGAGTGGGGGGGAGAGGGAGGACATTTGAGTGGGAGGGGGGAGAGGGAGGAAATTTGAGTGGGAGGGGGGAGAGGGAAGGAGGACATTTGAGGGAGTGGGGGGAGAGGGAGGGAGGAAATTTGGGGGGGAGAGGAAGGGAGGAAATTTGAAGGGGGGAGAGGAAGGAAATTTGGGGGGGGAGGAAGGGAGGGAATTTGAAGGGGGAGAGGAAGGAAATTTGGGGGGGAGGAAGGGAGGAAATTTGAAGGGGGAGAGGAAGGAAATTTGAGGGAGGGGAGGGAGAGGTATGAATTTGAGGGGGGAGAGGAAGGGAGGAAATTTGAGGGAGGGAGGGGGGAGAGGAAGGGAGGACATTTGAGGGAGGGGGGAGAGGGAGAGGGAGGGGGGAGAGTAAGGGGAGAAATTTGAGGGGGGAGAGGAAGGGGGGAAATTTGAGGGGGGAGAGGAAGGAAATTGGAGGGGGGAGGAAGGAAATTGGAGGGGGGAGAAGGCAATGAGAGGGAGGGGGAGAAGAAGGAAATTGGAGAGGGGGGGAGAAGGAAATTGACGGGGGTAGGGGGAGAGATTGACATTCATCACACACACACAATGCACCCCTTGCACACAGAAAAACACACAATGCATTACACACAGACACACATACACAAGCAATGCATCCCTTACACACAGCAACTCACAATGCACCCCTTCCACACACTCAGTGCATCCCTTACAGCAGTGTTTCCCAACCCAGTCCTCAAGGCACACCTACCAGTCCAGGATTTAGGGGTGACCCAGTTGTGTCTAAGGTGTTTTTTTCTTTTTTTTCTAAAAACACCTTAGACAAAACTGGGTAATCCTTAAATCCTGGACTGGTAGGTGTGCTTTGAGGACTGGGTTGGGAAACACTGCCTTACAGACACACACACTGCATCCCATACATACACAAACTCACCTTGCAGCCCTTACACATACAAACACAGATTCACACAATGCATTCCTTACACACACCAGGACATCCCCCCCCCCCCCACACACACACACCCCTGTGAACAAACTCATTGGTGGAACATGAAGGTGGACCCTGGGACCCAGACCTTGAGCTGTGTAAATGGCCCTCAAAAAATGGAGCTGCTTCCCGTTCTCCCAGAACATTGATTTTTGTGACCACAGTTACAAACCGCCTCCAGAGAGCCTGTTCTACACCAGACCAGTGGAGCCAGGCGGCAGCTGAAGCCCATCATCATCCTCATCTGGTTGTAAGTAGGCAATCTAGTATATTATTCGTGGCACTAATCTCTAATTTACCTCACATTAAAGGGACACTATAGTCCCCAGAACCACTGCAGCTTAATGTAGTGGTTCTGGTGTCTATAGCCTGTCCCTGCAGGCCTTTTATTGTAAACACGGCGGCACTGCAGCACTGTGTTAGTTAACATGGCAGATCATATGGGTGGGGCACTGTGATGTCACATGGGGGGCGGCAAACTTTACTTTTGCCTAGGGCGGCAAAAATCCTTGCACCGGCCCTGCAGACACTGCATCCCTGTGGGCGGACTCGGGGGGGGGGGAGGACCCGGGTGCAGGCGCCGGGGGGCCCAGACCTTGAGCGTGCATGTGGGGGGTGGGGTTGGAGTTTGGGGGGGCCTCCATGTCTGTTTTGCTTGGGGCCCCCAAATTCCTTCAAACGGCCCTGAGTGTAGTTGTTGAGTGCCTGTGGGTGTTGTCGTGGTGAACAACTCACTAAATGGTTTTATGTTATGTTCTCTGGTCATATCTCAGAGTGACAAATAAGGTTGGTCGTGGTAGAGTCTGTATACTTTCCCAGATTTCCCTTCCTGGAAAAGTGGGTTGTGTGTGAGGGGGTATAGCGGAGAAGGGTATGGCAAGAGAGCCATGGATTGTGATAGATGTGACCATATTCGCAGCGTTGCTGCTATGGTAGGGTGTTTTTTGTTTTTGAGGTAAGCCTGACTTGTTTTATGCCATGGTATCATCTGCAATGGCATGTCAAAGAATGATTCTTCTATGGTAACCCATTGTTGAGTTGGGGATTCCCTAGTCCATTCATATATCCTTGTCACATGAATGGCTTTGTGGCACATGTCAATGTCAGGTAGGTTCAGTCCCCCCATTTCGCATTTCCTGGTTAATGTTGAATATGCTATTCTAGGGTGTAAATTCGTGTTCGTAGGCAGCGTCTCCCCCCATCTGCCGGCTCCCCTGATCCCCTCGCCGGGATCCCAGCATATGTAATTGAACTGTTGGCCCAAGAAAAGTGAAATCTTTGTTGCATGAGTATGTCTACTTCTGGGGTTGTGTAGAGAGGGAGTATTTCACACTTGGTAAGGATTGTCTGGAAGTTGGATATTACACTGTATCTGTCCATTTCTGCAAGTGTGAGGGGTATAGTGTGGAGTGGGTCTAAGATCGGGAATAGTAGATCGTCTGCAAACACAGAGATCTTTTATTCTTGCCCTTTGATTTGAAAGCCTTGGATCCACTGGTTATCTCTAACTCCTTGTAGGAACGGTTCCAGAACAAGGGTGAATAATAGGGGTGATTGAGGGCACCCTTGTTGCTTGCCCTTAGTTATCAGGACTGGGTTGGACAGTTGGCCATTGATACGCAGTCGGGGTGTGGGTGACGAGTAACTCGCTGCCAGCCACTCCTGCCATCGCGGTCCAAAGCCCAAATGACGCATCGTTGTTAACATTAGAGACCAGCTCACATGTTCAAAGGCCTTTTCGGCATCAATGGCCAGCAGGACACTCTGAACTTTGTTTGTTTGTGCCCAATGCATCAGGTTGATGATTTTAGTTGTGTTGTTTTTCGCTTTCCTATCTGAAACGAATCCTGATTGGTCTTTGTATATGAGACCTGGAAGAGGTTGTAATCTGGTGGCCATAACTTTTTTCAGTAATTTTAAGTCAATATTAATCAGTGAGATGGGCCTGTAACTACCACAGTTAGTGGGGTCCTTGCCTGGCTTGGGGATTAAAGCAATGGTTGCTTCTAATGCGGATTTGGGAATGGTGGATGAGAGATTCTTTGAGTTAAAGGCTTCGATAAATGGCTGGGCTAGAGTCTGGGACATAATTTTGTAATATTTGCCCATGAAGCCATCTGGGCCTGGGCTCTTGCCTGTGGGAATGCTTTTAACTGTATGGTAAAATTCTTCCTCTGTGATCGGGTCATCCAGGAATGCCGTTTTTGATTTTGAAAATGCAGTTTTTGATCTTTGAGTGAGAAAGTCAGAAATTTCTACAGAGGAGGGTTGTGTTTGCTTCAGGTTGTAAAGATGGGTGTAAAATTTATGGAAGGCTTTGATAATATCTGTCATTAAATGTGTGTGTGTTCCGTCTGCTTGTTTTATAGTGGAGGTGAAGGTAGTTGGCTAGTCTTGTTTTAGTGATTGTGCCAGTAGTCTAACCCCTTTACCCCCTTGTGAGTAGTATGTGTGTTTTGTTAAATGTACTTTGTGTTTTGTTTCTATGGCCCCGGTTATCAATATCATCCATCTGGCGTTGGAATGAGGACATAAAGTATGTTTGGGTCCCTAATGTCAAAGTTAAATTAGTCAGCTGGGGTTGCATCACCTCCTGTTCTTCCTTTAAGTCATTGACTCTGAGACTTACTTGGTTTATGTTGGAGCCCATCGCCTCCATTTTGGATTGGAATGTCACTTCCAGCTTCCCTAGCATATTCGCGAGGTCAACTTTGGAAGGTATGTTTCGCAGCAGTTCTTTAATGTCTGCTTCCATCACTGTGTCCTGTGATTTGGATGATCCCTCGGAGGTATCAGACTTGGGGGTGCGGAGTCGACCTGTTGTTCAATCGCGGCCATCTTGATTTCAGCTGTCTCCACCTCTCGGTCCGAGGAATCCTTAAAATATCTGGTTAAGGAGCTCACTGGGTATGATTCTGCCTTTTAGGGTTACCCATCTTCAGGTAAAGTCTCCGATTAGAATGGATTTATGCCCGAGTCTCTGAGAGCTAAACTAGTGCATGTCCATTCAGCTCTGCGGCTAGCCACCCCTATTTTTTCTATTTTTTTGTAGAAAGAAAATAGGTTTTTTAGTCCAGTATGCTGCACTAGTTTTGCGGCATTGGTACTGCATCATTGAAGATAAAAACCTTTTTTCTTTACCTACGTGCTGTGTAAGCGTGTGACCACTGTGTGTGCAGTGCACTGTGTGCAGTGTAGTGTTTAATCTTAAAGCCAGACACAATAATGTTTGTTAAAGTAGTTGTACTAGTAAATCCACCACTGTAACAGCATTTGCCATCAGGGCCACAACCAAACGTAGCTTACCCACTATTATTCTTCCTATTCACCACCATCACCAACACATGCACTACCACCACTACTCTTTCCATTAGCAATGCATTACTCAACCAAATGCTTATGCTTTACAAAATTATAAGCTTCTTTCTTGAGTAATAAACAGTGTGTGGCAGTTTGCAGCAAATGTGAGTGTGGTGATTCTTTTTTCAAGTATTCTAAAATGTTGTGGTGATGGTGATTGATTTCAAATGCCTTTTATTGTAATGGTTTCACCCATCCTTGTATGAGTATTGCAGTCTGACTGCACTCACCCATTTCACCTTTTCATTTATTTATTTTTTTTATTCCCTTTTTTCAAACTAAATGACTCTTGCTGCTGCTACTACTGCTGCTCCCCTATTTTAAAAAAATTAAAATAAAAAAAAGCCTTTCTTTGTCGTGGTTTAGCACTTCCAGGCTGAGTCTTGCAGTGTGACTACACCTTCTACCTCCGCAGACGCAAAATGCCTTGAAATTTATATTTGTTTTGTACATTTCTAAAAAATATTGTAAAATGTGGTGGTGGTGGTGGTGAGCAGTCATAATCATCAGCTAAATTTACCAAGGTGAATTTGCCTTCAGGGGCTTTTGAATTGATTTCAGATATATTTCAACTATAGATCTGGAAAAGTTCGAGCAAGTTTAAGTTCAGAAATCCTTTATCCAGCCATACACTGTCACAATGCCAGATTGAGCAGCCCAGCTGTGGGCCCCTGGGCTTTAGCCATCTCGACTGAGAATGGAGAATATCGCAGTGCATTAAGATTAAAGCCCTTTGAAGTTTATGGAGCTACCCCTTACGTTCAGCTGCATTATTTACATGACAGATGGTTGAGAGCTATTCCTACAGGCCCTAACTCTATCATTTTCCTGATTCTTATGTTCTGTATTTTCTATCTATATTTTTCTGCGTGTAACTTATCTATTTAAATCTCTATTATTTAATGTCACATACTATAAATTGAATATTTGTTTAGATCTAAATCACTATCTACACTTAGTCTTGGTATAATAACACATGCTAATACTCTAGTTACTTTAGATTGTAAATTATCTTCACCTACCGTTCTCGTATGTTGTGTTTTCTTACAATGAAATGTTTATCTTGTTTACCTATTGTACAGCGCTGTTGAATATCTGTCCATCCAACTACTTGTCTTTCGAAATACAGAGAAAAAAGCCTAGAGACTAGGCATTAATGACTTTCGCTCATACTGTTAATTTTAATAATGCTACATTCTATCTACATATAATTACTCTCACATACTCAGATTTTTTTCTAAATACAGCTTTAAAAAATTCATTTGCAAAGAATAAAACTGAGGTTTAAACATATTTAAAACAACACCAGTAGAAATAATGAATTTCCAAATAAACAGAACCGTTTGCATTGCACAACACTGTCATTTTTATTAATGTTCATTATGATAAGAGCTGTGCAAGTTTCAACCTTCTCAAAGGCAGGGAAATAATTACAGGAAAGGAATGACACACTGACCGATGATACGAGCAGTAAATGTCTAGCCTGACATTTGGTGCAGAACTAGGAGATATGATGAGATACAGATGCCTAATGCAAGGTTCATTTAGAACTTGTGTAGATCCTCTTCAAACCCTCTTTAGGTTTTAAAAAGAAACAGATCCGTTCCATGCTTCTTTAGAACCAGACTGTTCTCAAATGCTCTGCTTTGAAGTATACCCATTTTTGCACACTTCATGCCCACAGGAAATCTCCCTTTTTTGAAAAGGTCTCAAAAATTACAAGTCTATTGATGTTCACGATAGTGTATGTTTGTTGAAAACATGCAGAACTTGCATGCCAGGGAAACGTGTTCATTATAATAAGAATTTTGAGTAAGTGTCCTTTGCTTTGAAATGTACAAGTATTGATGGAGAGGACATGATAAATGTGAAAAAAGGAAATTTATAGTATGTCTCATGTATATTGTTTGTATTTGTATTATATTATACATTCTGCAATTAAAAAATCATTTTTTGGAAACATTGGTGGACACTCAAATGGTTAGCACCTCCACCACTAGAAAATTACAAATAAAAAAATATGTTGGTTGTAATTTTTTTTTACTTATCCTGTGTCTTGCTAAATTATATACCAATATTTTCTAAAACATTAATTTCATTCTGATAACAGAACCTCATTAATTAGTGCCTTTGTTTTTCACTGTTAAGAGCATTGTGGGTTGACATTTTTCAGATAGTTTCAAGAGGTGATTTTGTGTTGAAGAGCAGATCTCTAAACACTGTTTGTTATAGCCTCAATCATTGAATGATCAGTTTCCTTTATTCCATAACATCTTTTATAAAATGTGGTGTCCAAAACTACATTTTAAATGTAGTCTTTTTCATAGATCACCCTCTATTTCTGACCCGTGTGCACTCTGAATGAATCTAAACAAAGTTAAAACATGTATAGGTTACAATTTTCTGAAAAGTCTCATATTTTAAGAATTCCCCTGGAGCAACCCTGTATGGTATGTCTTTATTTAGTTTATTTTCATTCTCAAAACATATAAACGCTCTGTCATTTTGAATCATATCTGCCATTTGCTAGTTTGTTTTCCCCAATTTGTACAAACCTCCAAAAAGTGAGTGTGCTATTTACTTACTGTTGATATTTGATGTTATCATGACTTTACTGCGTTATAGTTCTCGAACTTCATATCTGGTTTCATGCATATCATATCTGGATATCGACATTGCTCATCACAACATTATTATGCCATGTGGTTGTAATGTTCTGGTACATTGTGATGCAGAACATTCATATTCTATTTTATATTCCGGAGTTTATCCTTGCCTTCTTTTTGATCTCTCTATGCTAGTTTGCTAGGCTGGAATGACTTCCTGTTCTCTTCTTTGCACCTTCTTTTGGTTATCTTGGCTGTGTAGAACTTGATTTGTCCCTTTTTTCTGTTCAATAATTAATTTTAATTAATACGATTTATATTTAACCTGATGTTCCCTGATCTAACTAGCATGTATTTTTACACACACATCCTTAATGTGTTACTTGTCCTGCAAACTACAGACCTATAGCCTTTTCGTTTTAATGTTTTTAAATCAAAATGGAAAGAAAATGGAAAAAATAAGAGTAAAATGCAAATCCAATGTTAACAAGGATCAATAATCAAAGGGAAGGTAGGAAAGCAAACAAAAGAAAAAGGCAAATGTTGGATGTTATGGGAATAGCCTCTCATCCATCAGCAGTTAAAAATGGGGAGAGTTGATGGAAGATTAGATTGGGTGGGAGGAAGAGGAAATAAAATAAAAACTAGGAACAATGCAAAGTGCAAAGCAAAAAAAGATGAAGAGAGCATGTGTTATGCTTGATATATTCTGAGGAAGTATATCGTATCCAAATACCAGTGTATCGAGACCGAGGTTTTTTAGAAGCTGCAATAAGCCCCTCGAAGGATCACACCACCTTCATGTGGGGCACCCATTCCTTAAAAGATGATACATGAGTAGGTTTGCAGGGTATCGGAATTAATGAAAGTGCTACAATAATCTTATGACAAGCAAAAGGGCATCTGAAGCGGTTGGCAGATAAACAAAGATTAAGGAGGAGATAGTTACTAGGGCTTCAACTTAATAGTTTTGGTTGAGATTTTTACATGATTTAAAATATTTGGATAAACCTTTCAAATGATTATGTACAGAAGTCATCATTAAAATCTATGGGTTTTTTTTGTAGATAAATCATTTGAAAAGTTTATCCAAATAACATTAAATCATTCAAGAAACGTATCAAGGCCTAAATTGGAAGACCAATTGATCCCAATATATTTTCCATATTGTGTTTTGAATCATTAGACTGAACCTGTAGTTTAATTATTCAGTCCCACAAGATATGATGAAACATGCCCGTGACTTCTACACACCTCCAGCATGTGGGATCAATTTCCGGATGATATCATCATCAGTACATGGTACAAAAGGTAGGCAGTTTATGTAGTAATTCCTGGTGTTTTGACACTATATAACAGTGATGTAAAAGTATTCTGCCATTCAGAAGCAGGACAGATTCTGTAGAGGGACATGTCACATCTGCATATGAAAGACAGGGTCTGGTCCATGGTGATTGCTGTGAGAAGATGGTAGAGATTTGTAATGCAATGGGTGATTACTAAGTCACTGTATGCCACATTTTTAAAAGGGTTGATTTTAAAATGAATTGTTACCACTGACCTTTGCTAGCACTTCTTGTTCTCATATTTGACATTATTCACACTCAACATTTTAGTTAATTCAGCTGTAAAATACATAATGATAAAATATGTTGCAGTTAACCATTATATACGAATGTTCGTGTTGATTTTAGGCTTCTTATTGAATGAGTAATCCATCAGAATTAAAACTGGTTTAGAAATATCCATAATATAGTGTAATGTTTAAAAGGCTTATTTGCCCTTGTAGGTAGCTATCTCAAAAACCATTGCTCAATAGGTAGACTGGATACATGTCCTACTGAAGAACAAGAATATAATACTAGAGTCTGATGCCAGACTATCAATGGTTGCATTTCTAGATGAACATTTTGCAATTTGGTCTGTAAAAACCTTCTGCCAAAATGTATGGATTTGTAGTCCTTATTTGAGTAGAAAATGTGTTTGTTTTTGTGCACCTCTTACATGGTTACATAGTTACATAGCTGAAAAGAGACTTGCGTCCATCAAGTTCAGCCTTCCTCACATTTGTTTTTTGCTGTTGATCCAAAAGAAGGCAAATAAAACCCAGTTTGAAACACTTCCAATTTTGCAACAAACTAGGAAAAAGAATCCTTCTTGACCCCAGAATGGCAGTCAGATTTATCCTTGGATCAAGCAGCTACTACCCTACATTGAAAATTTATATCCTTGAATGTTCTGTTTTTACAAGCATGCATCTAGTAGCTGTTTGAACATCTGTATGGACTCTGATAAAACCACTTCTTCAGGCAGAGAATTCCACATCCTTATTGTTCTTACAATAAAAAATCCTTAGTGGAAGGATGCAATTTTTTATATTAGCAGGATGAAATATCGTAAGATAGATCTGAATTGTTCCATTCTAACTTTCTCTTTTTTAATGGTATCTACTCGCACATTGAAAGCAAGGTTATACCTTTAAAGATTATTCAAACATTTAAATAAAATGGTATTTTAGATAAAATGCATTTTTCTATATATATTGTATGTTTTTTCTGAGCAGTTGTTAACTTTATATATTGATGATGTTTGCTAATAATTTGTAAAGATAATAATGGTCTTTTTTTCTTATATTTCACTAACAATGAATATATGTAATGTTTTATTTTTTTGTCTTTTAGCAGAATACTGGTTATAATCGAATAAAAAATGCAGTTATGTTAACTTTGAATTACAATAAAGCACATTGTATTTCACAGCTCATTATGTTCCTAATTTGCTTTCAGTAAATATTATTCTAGAACCGGGTTTGAATTTACTGTATATGATACATGAAGCTCATAATTTAACCATTTGGACACTTGCGCTCCTAACACTCTTCATTGCGTAATTAAATTAATCCTGGGCATCTGTCTGCAAAAAATGGGACTGCAGGGAATTAAAATGGATTTTGAGGAAAAACAGCTCATGGTTGGAAGAATTTATAAGTGGTAGTGTAGCAAATAATAATAAAATACCATTAAATGGAAAACTAGAGAGAATAACCTTTACTGCAAGGTCGATGAACAAAAAAAATTGTATATAAAATCTAAATTAGTTATCTAAACACAAGATGATACTGTTCACATGAACTCTAGCGGAATATTTTAAGTCACACCACTATATATGTGAATATCGTTGTGGATATATATATATATATATATATATATATTCTTTTATATATATATATATATATTTATATATATATATATATATATATATATATATATATATATATATATATATATATATATATATATATATATATATATATATAAGGTAAGGTAAGAAGGGCTGCACTCACCTAAACATGCATATATTACAGGGTGCTACTGGGACCAAAATACAAAAAATATACAAACCAGTGCACTCGCTTATTAACTAAACAGAGATTTTAAATCTTAAATAGTACTATTTAAACACCTCACCTGAAAAATAATGGGAGGATGGTTACATTACATGATCACACATGGCATAAGCCTGTCAACTGCATCAACTATACAGAGATTTCACATTCTAAATAGTACTACTTAAAAACACCTCACCTAGATAAAAAATAATGGGGGTTTGGTTACATTATATGATCATACATTGCATAAGCCTGCCAACTGCATCAAAGTACCCCATTCTTGGCAGGTCCTACACTACCACCATATATATATCAATGAAACCAAGAGGGCTGCACTCTCCTGAACAATTAGTTTAACAAAGAATCAAATTTTTGCCTCAGTCCATTTTAAATGAGGCAAAAATGTGATTCTCTGTTAAACTAATTTGCATATGCCCACCCAGAATCCTTTGCGGTAGTAACATTACTTCAGATTTGTGATTTCTGTGGGAAAAGCAAGTCTTATGACTTGACTGGTGTGCAGATTTTTGTTTAACATTGTATTAACTATCTACAGACTTAAGGTGGAAGGGGTTTTCAATCACAATATTTTCCCCACCATAACCTTTTTGGTTTTTGCTTCCCTATATATATATATGAAGTTTAAATACACTTACTGAGGCTCTAATGAAAACTAGATAAAAAAAAAAAGAGATGTAGTCCACAACATCTAAAGTGCTTAAAGTTGCCTACCCATGCTCTAAGCTATACCTTAGTTCAGGGATGGGGAACCTTTGGCCCTCCAGATGTTTTGGACTACATCTCCCATAATCCTCTTACAGCCATAATGTTAGTGTCAGGACCCGTGCTGGCTTCCCGCGAGTGGCGGCTTCCCCTGGCAGCGCGCCGCTCGCTGTACCTTCACCTGACTCCCTTCCGCGAACGGCGGCTTCTGGTAACCGCGCGCCGCTCGTGGCAACTTCACTTTGCCGACCACCGCAAGCGGCGGTTTCTGATACTTGCCCGCCGCTCGCGGCTGAACCAAGTTCCCAACATTTCTGACGCTGCATGCTTGCATGCAGCATGCTTAAATAGGCACCCGAGTCAGTCACATGATTTGACTCGCAAATATGATGTCACAGGTCAAAGTGGAAGGACCAAATACCTTCCACGTGTCATAATTAATTCCAATCGAAAGTTAGCCA
This sequence comes from Pelobates fuscus, assembly GCF_036172605.1. NCBI lineage: Eukaryota > Metazoa > Chordata > Amphibia > Anura > Pelobatidae > Pelobates > Pelobates fuscus. Next base: position 384,699,078 of record NC_086318.1, on the reverse strand, counting down.
ATCAGAAGCCTCCTAAGCATATTTAAACCCTACTTTTCCGTGTCTTGTTGCCCTCTTGTGGTCTTTTGATAGCCCAATAGCGCATATACGCTGTCCGATTGTCTGATTACTGAATCCTTGGCTTCTCTCACAGTTTATCCTGCTTTCTCTGACCCTTGACCTTGGCTTATCTTATCGGTTATTCTGTCTCTCTGGTTCCCTCTGGCTTTGGCTTTTATTCTGATGACTGGTACTGCACTTCCTGTGTCTGTGTTCTGTCAGCGTGTCTGGTCCCGAAGTCCGTGACAGTTAGCAAAGCATCATGGGAGACGAAGTCCACAACATCTGGAGGGCCGAAGGTTTCCCACCCCTGCCTTAGTTGGACATACAACACAAAAAAAGCTATTTTTCCTGATCATAAGCAGTCCAGCCTATTAATGTCATGGCCACCAAAACCTACTATTATATACATGCTAGTATCCCCATGGTGTCCTCAGTGTCCTTGGTATTACCTGGGGGAGGTACAAGCTATGAGTGGCAAAGGTGCAACATCAGTTGTATCATTATTAAAGTACAAGTTGCATCAGTCACATCAGTTAGGATGCAGTGTCCTCAGACTTGTTTAGAAATGACCCAGATGCATTCTGTATTTACCTTGTCACCTAGTTTTCTGCACTGTGCATACATCCCTGGGCAGTCTCTGCCTATTAAACCCCCAAGGCAGCCATGACAAAGAGCTCAGTTATTCTGTAGCTCCTAGTCGTAGCAACTTGCATTCTGTTCCTGCTATCCTTAGCTATCCTTACCTCCCTGGTATTCTGACCTACCACCTTTTTATAATTTTTTTATTATTTTTAAAGAAAGTTGCACCTTTTAAAGAAAATGGGAAAAGAAAAAGAAAAGGAAAAAAAGGAAAAAAAGATTTTAAAAAAAATCAGATACAAAATTAATAAAAGGAATGGAACATATCAGCTATGAAGAAAGGTTAACAAATTTAAACCTCTTTAGTTTAGAAAAACGTCGCCTGAGAGGGGATATGATAACATTATACAAATATATTCGGGGCCAATACAAACCATTGTGTGGAAATTTATTCACAAACCGGACTTTACATAGGACACGAGGCCATGCGTTTAGACTGGAAGAAAGAAGATTTCGTCTAAGGCAAAGGAAAGGTTTTTTTACTGTAAGAACAATCAGGATGTGGAATTCTCTGCCTGAAGAAGTGGTTTTATCAGAGTCCATACAGATGTTCAAACAGCTACTAGATGCATACTTGCAAAGACAGAATATTCAAGGATATAATCTTTCAATGTAGGGTAATAACTGCTTGATTCAAGGATAAATCTGACTGCCATTCTGGGGTCAAGAAGGAATTTTTTGTCCTAGCTTGTTGCAAAATTGTACTTCAAACTGGGGTTTTTTTTTTTTTTTTTCCTTTTGGATCAACAGCAAAAAACAGGTGTGAGGAAGGCTGAACTTGATGGACGCAAGTCTCTTTTCAGCTATCTAACTATGTAACTATGTAACTATCCATAAAACATATAAAAAAAATAAAAATGTTCCCATTAATTCTAAATATTCACCATTATAATGAGATTACCATGACATTATCAAAAGAAAAATAAGAAAAAAGCTGCAACATAGGCTTTTACTGTATTTTTCAATATAATATATATATAGCTCATTACTAACATTTCAATAATAATAATTAAAGAAAAAACAAATCAATAGATAAGTGCTAAACTGATTTTCAATGTCAGGAAAGCACCCCCCTCTTTTAACCCCAAGTTCCCTATCTTAGATTGCCAATAATGAATCCAGGGTTTCCAAATTCTAAAATAATTTTGCTTTTTATTGTTTGTTCCTCAGTGTAACTCTTCCGTGGCTCTTGTATCTTCCTACCCATAGCTTCACAGTTGGCCATTGAGTTTGTCAACAAAAAACAGGTATAAGAGTGTTGACTATATTTAATAAAAAACATAATAATTTATGTAAAGAAATCGCTAGGAAAGAATTTGGCCATCCTACTAAAATCTGAGAGGGTAAGAGAGTGGAAGAAATGGGCAATATCTGTTTTATATATGCACCTACTTATTTCCAATATTGTTGGATATTAGAGCAGAACCACCAAATATGTTCATAAGTTCCTACTTCCTGTCCGCATCTCTAACACTTATCATCGGTGCTATGAAAATATGAATGGAGTTGCGATGGAGTTTTAAAACAACGTGTTACTCTTTTATAAAATGTTTTCCTTTTAGCTTGACTAACCGGATTTTGCGTCACGTTTTGAAAGACCTAAGAACAATCATTAACCGTTATCTGTTTCTGTAAGGCTGCTGTCCATTTGTTCTGAAAATGCGTAAGTGTTTTATCTATTGTCCCCTTCAGTATGATAGCATATATTATTGTTATGGACATAATTCCATGCTTCTCCAAAACACACAATTGCTCAAATAATGAGAGTTCTCCATTTTGGTAAAACATTCTGCCGTAAAAAACGTGAATATGTCTAAAAATATCCAGTCCTTTGGCCTGACTACTAGATCTTCAGTTCTCTTCTTCCTGCCCTGACGCTTGGCTTTGGACACTCCCTTCTGATGCTCTTGTTCAAATTTTTATTTTAAATAAAGCCACATACTTCCTTGGAATCTGTCCCCATCTCCAGGTCTTATGTGGGAGGGATTCTGAAGGGTGTGTTGTTGCCTGAACTTGTGGAACACTCACATGACTTTGTTATAATGCTTAAAGGTTGGCTTTTATTATCATATCACCATTTTACCATCAGTCAAATGCAAAAATACGGTGTCAAGACACTGTATATAGTGATATATACTGAAAAAACTCCTTTTCTCCTTGTCATATTTTTTGCATCTGTACTGCATATTTATATACTTTTACAAACAAACAATGTGACAAAATAATTAGCAAACTTGCTCCCATATTTTTTAGAAAAAACAAGTTTCACAATGATTCTTTAGAAATTCAATAAATAAACAAGAAATATTATTATATGTATTATTTTTGCAAGAGTTCTCGTGTTGCACATAGATTGTTTACATCAGTCAATTCGATTGTTTATAATATTCTGAGTCTGAAGCTGTTCTAATGGTGCCTTGATAAATTCCGCAGCAGAGGAGGGGGCCAAGTATTCACTATACACTGGGGAAGAGTAAAATAATGCAAACAGTCTAGAGCAAGTTAAAACCTGTTCCAGATAATAGATGTACAACTAAAGGAATTATCTACCGAATAATGTTCTAAAAGTTGGTATTAAAGTCACCAAAAAAAACCTTCAAATTGTAGTCCAAAATTAAAAACCACAGAATAAAATCCTGTGTTATACCAGTATCAAATATCGAGGGAGAAAGATAAAAAAAAAAGGGAAAAAAATATATAAAAAATACTAATAATCCCGTGAAGCATGGAGATGCAACAAAATGGACAGTGCAAAAGTGTATTGGTAATAAAGATATAAAGCACACAGTAAAAAAATAGCAACAAGCAAACAATATAATCAAATGTACAATAGAAGTACAATCAAATGGGCTTTTTTTGCACATGAAACTTGTGATACATGCATGTTTTTTTGTGTGTCTCTGCAATCATCTTGTGTATATCCCCAAATACTAAGCTAACTAATCTCAGTACCCTTCTTAACCACCTGTGTGTCTCTCAATACCCCACTTAATCCATTGTGTTACTGTATGCACTCCCCTCCTTGCTGTCACTCAAAACTGATCACCCCAGACCCTCACTTAGGATGCAACTCCATATGTTATAACTAAAACTGGCTTATGGAACTTAGTCTTTGCTTTAACAAAGTTATAATTGTCTTAAAACAATGTCACATTGTCTTAACACAATGTAAGCCTATGGCTGAGATCATGAACCACAGACTGTGAAACACTTAAGATGGACCACATGCCTATTTACCAAATGCTTCTGCACTGCCCTTCAACAAATGTTTTTAAAAAAAATAAGCTTGGTTACTGTATTAAGAACAGTCACATGCATAAGAAAGATACTGAAACAGCACATCCTTAATACCACTTCAGCACAGTCAAGTAATTGATAATGGCAGAAAAAAAAAAAACGCAAAACACCTTGACATGTAGAACCCACAATGTATCACAAAAAAAGCAAAGCAAAAAAAAAAAAAAAATTAAATGTTCATTTAATCATTTGGAAACAATATAACAATATTTTGTAATAGTGAAGAATAAGGCATTCTTCTATTATCAATAAAAAATACAATAAACATGGATTTTAATGGTTTGCTAGTAGTTAATTAAAACTATATTTTTTTACCTATCATATGTAATACAAAATGCAATTCACGGATGCACTGCTTATTATTCATAGGCTATCAGACAATGTGAACACTGAAATATAGTTGTCACTCACTGATGTTTGCCCTATTCAATCACCTTGACATAACCCTTGATAAAATTTATTGAATAGAGCAACACTATATATGTATTTTAATTTTAATAACCTGGAATGTTTATAACGGCAGACATTAAATATTACCATCTGCAAGATGCAATATGTTTGCCCTTCATTTTTTTTCTTAGTTCTTTAGAATGTATTTGAATAACTGAACCTGCAATGCATTTAAGCAAAAGTTCTACGTCAGTTTTATTTCTGCCTAAATATATGCTTAACATTTAAAATTGTTCACTAAAGAGTTGACAAGCTTCTTGGAAAGTTCAGGCTAAAGTAGGTTATGCTGAAAATATTGATTTAGCCTGACCATTTTGGCTAATGTTTGAAAGTTGGCTGTGAGCAAACCAAATGCCAGACCTTACAACATTAATGGAAAACAACAATTTTGTCCCCAAATGTACTGAAAATAAATATATAGTCTTGTTGTGTATTATTTTGTATTGATAATAAATTAACACATTTTAATGCATTTCCTTGCTTTTTCTTGCTCCATGGAGACACTATAGGCACCAGAACCAATAGCTTAATCTAGGTGTTGGGTTGCAAATAAAGAGTGTGTCCCTGCAGTTAAGCAGTGTAAATACTGCCTTTTCTATGAAACTAAAGTGTTTACATTGCTGCCAAATACTAGCGGCTGTCAGGAAGCATTGGATCAGCTGATCTTAGCCAGCGGAGGCATTGGTAACTGTGGCGCACTAGGGAAAGAGTAAAAGCAATTAAACATTAAACTGCTTTTTTTTCATTTAAAAAAAAATTATAATTAGAGTGTTTGTATTCCTAACGCTATTGTGTTCTTTTAACATTGTCTGGTCAGAAGCATCACTAATCTGTTAACACTGTCCAAAGTTTGAATGTATGAAAATATTCCTATAATGCCTTTTTGAGATGCATGGCGCACGCACATGATGTCGGGCACACTAGTGCAGATTAACCCCCTGTAAAAATGAGTACGTTGAAACATACAATTGGGTAGTGTTGTTGCAGTGGCAAGCTTACCTTATTAGGGCCATAAAATGTGTCTCACTCATCATTATTTTGTTTTTTACCCCTGATACAAATTGTTATACAGTTTTGATAAATCTATAGCTTGTTTTACATGGTATGTGCCTATCACTCTATGAATACTGCGAATATATGTACATAAACATATCCACTTTTTCCCAATACTACTTTGCAGTCCTACAATAGTGTATAAATATTTCCGATTCTTTTTGACTGGTTTCATTGAAGCCTTTATTTTCAATTTAGCAAAGCAGATTAATCTGTGTAATTCTTATACAGCAGCACAAGTTACATTTAAAAAAAAAAAAAAAATCTAAAATGAATCAGTTGTGTATTAAGTTACGTTTTCAAAGCTTGTATTATATACATCAATATATGTAATATAACAAAGGTATGCAGTAGTGCAATTATGCTAATACATTTGCTACCGTCTGCCAAGAAAAAAATGGGGTCTAATTTTATAAACTCAAAAGGTAGACACGCGGCTAATTATTACATAATATGAGCATCGATTTTAAACAATGCCTCATTGTTTAACACTTTGCAGCATTAACCATTTTTTGTTGCATGATTCCGAGTGGATATACACATGCTAAATCTTTAAATTCAAGTGCCCTTCTGCGGTGACCAACTAAAATATTAGCAAAATAAATGTTTTATAGGATAATGTTGGCAGGAGCCCTAAAAGAAACAGGTGGTATTGTATTATATCTATATAACATAATGATGCAGCCTGGATCCCATCTGTACAGCATGTGGCTCCATCTACTTTGAGAGTATGCACACGGGATATTACTCGCTAACAAATAACTAGCTATTTTACACAATAATAATCTAGTTTCTAGATCCTCAGGGTTAAATATTTTTTTTGCAAAATTTAAATTTCTTCATAAAATATTAAAAATGAAATCAACGCTTGTATTTGGTACAAGGAATAGTTTACTGGATGAATGTAATGCTTTCAGGCCCGACTCAGCATCCGTTTATATGTTTCAGTAAAAAAAAAAAACATTTATTACAAAAATGATAAATTGCCTAAAAAATAATAATTCAACCCTTGCAATAAATGTATTATTTATTTAAAGATATATGTTTATTTTGGAAACATTAACTTAAATACACATACATTATGCATATTTGCATTCATTATATGTTTATAAAAGTTTATGAAACAGTTTTAAAGGAACACTAATGTGTTAGGAATACAAACCTAACAGTCACAGATTGTCCAATTCAATTGGGGTCTGATGTGTAAACATGGCAAGCGCCGTATGTGCATCCACATGCTTCTTCTAGGAGAGCATTAAAATCTATGCTTTCCTATTACTTCCATTAAAGGGACATTGTAGGCACCCAGACCACTTCAGCTCGTTGAAGTGGTCTAGGTGCAATGTCCCATGTCACTTAAACCTACAGTGGTAATTATTGCAGTTTTTAGAAACAGCCACTAGAGGGACGTGCGGGTGCTTAGACGACTTTTGGTAGTCTAAACGACGCTGGATGTCCTCACGCTATGCATGAGAACTTCCAACGTCCCCTGAATCCCCATAGGAAAGCATTGAATAATGCTTTTTTATGGGGAAATCCTAATGTGAGCTCGGCCATTGCCGCACATGGGCATTAGGTCTAACCTGCCGGCTGACATCTGACGCCTGACCCAGCGCCGAGGGACATCTATGCTGGATTCAGGTGAGTGACTGAAGGGGTTTTAACCCCTTCAGTGACGTTGGTTTTTTTTGGGGGGGGGGGGACGGTAGGGAGGGGGTCACTGTAGGATTCACTGAAGGCAAGCTACTGAGTTTCTCTAAGCTTTTTCTCAGAGTTCTCATATTCTTTGTTTTTGTTGCAGTGCATTAACTTTCTCCCTAAGTTAAAATGGTAATCTAGACGTGGGGCCCGTGCTCATTGTACTTAGAGGGGTATCAGCTACACCTCGCTGATGATGTCCAAAGAAAGCCGAAATGATTGTCTAGGGTTGCTGTAGCTCTCATGTAGAGGGAACTTGCTGACAATGCCTGGACTGCTCTTATGTAAATAAAATATATTCTCTTTGTAATGGCACAAGTGACCAAAAACGATTTTGAGGCCTGAGCGTGGATTTTCCGTGGGGCAAACTGTTGAGTTTCTTTCAGTTTTTGCCCTCAAATGTCTCATATTCTTTGTTTTTGTTATTATGCAACATAGCTAAACAATTATTGCATATGTTAGCATTTTCTTAAATATTCAGTTTTTTTTTTTTTTTACTTATCACTGTTGGCTTCAGTTACTCAGAATGATGGGGATGAAATAATTATCCTGCCAAAGACTTCTTTATTGTGTATATACACTAAACAGTGAATTCTCACGATCTGTCAACTATACAAAATTGCTGGCTAGGAAAACATATTTTTTAGCTAAGCTGGAGGTGAAAATACTTTAATCTTGGCTACTTTAGTCTAATCTTTGCAAGTACATTATGTTCTCATGCTCTCACTGACTAGTGGTGCCGCACGTAAAACACCATCGTAACACCGCATTTAAGAATATACCAGAAAGACAATTCAATATTTTAGAATAACAGTTTCATACATTAAGTGGGCTGCAATGTTGAACAAAGTTTGTGTACAGAAAAGATTATATTATAAATAGTTTTACGCAGATTCTCCAATCTAATTTTCTCAACATTATGTTGAATATGGCTGTGGGGCTTTTTTTTTTTTTAATAAAGTTGTATTGAACATATACATGGTGATAAACACATTTCTGCTTAAATCCAAGCATAGTATGTACAGTGGTCCACACACGTCAGGCACTGAAAGAGTTAGTGGTGGACAAAACTCTGAAAGTGTGTAAAACAGATGTTTAACATGCGGTTTCGTTCCAGAAATGCAGTGCTGAGTCATTTAACTTGTTTATTTGTGGTTCTGCAGAATCTGCAGATTTTTAAATAGTGCGTGCAGCCAATATGGCTGCAAAATCCGGTGTCGATTGAAAAAAAAGATGAATTCCCACACAATTCTCATGGCACAATGAAAACTTCATGGTCGGAATCCATATTAAATCAATTTGGAATCGCGCGCTTAAAAAAATAAAAAATAAAAAATCAACAATACAAAACCAGCAACACAGTTTTTTTTACATTTCTTTTATTTATCAAATTTGATCAAAATACATATTTTCTCTTTTGGAAAATGTGATACATATAAAACAATTACATATTGACCATACTATTACATGTACAGCTTAACATAACTTTCTATATAAGCTTTTGATTAAGGTATATATTTATTGCTTCTCTTTACTTAATTTGCCCCTTATGCCCCTTATGTCTTCCTCTTCCATATTTATGGAGGCCTTATACCGAGACATGTATCAGTCAGATTCTTTTTTCCCCTTTCTTTTCTTTTTTTCCCCCCTATTATGTTTGTAGTGTGTCTATAAGTGTTTTCCATTTATTAATTTTTGTCAAACTGTAGGAATTGTTTCTATTTATACCCATTTCCATTTTACATTGATACAGCACATGAACCTTAATTCCATTCCACTCTGGGATCTTATTACTTCTCCAGTTTATTGCGAGTACCAATTTTGAGGACATCAGAATGTGTGTTATCATCATATTGAACCTTTAGACCTACAGTCTAAATGTAATAAGAAGCTCTCCGGTGTGAAAGGTAATATAACCCCCAATAATGTATATATCTGATTTCCAATATCTCTCCATGCCTTTTTAATTAGCTCACAACCTCACCAAATATGTAGATAATTGCCTTTTGCACTACCACATCTCCAACAACAATCCTGTCGGTCTTTATAAATTCTAGCTAATTTTTTTTGGATACAATATACCAACGATTTATTAATTTATAGAAATTCTCCACAATATTTAAACAATGTACCGTTGGATTAACATTTTAATAGCCTTTATCCATACTTCCTGTTATCGCTATGATCTTTTCCCCATGCTCTTTCTGCTTTAAAACTATTTTCTGTTTTTATTTCTTTTATCATTTCTAAACAGGAAGAAATCAGTCCCCTTGTATTCTCACCTCTAAGAATTGTTCTCAATCTTTTATTTTCATCTTTTTTGTTAGTGTAATAAGTACTTTTCCAAAAAATGTTTAATTCTTAAACATGTAAAGATTTCTCTGTTTGGCCATCTGTATTCCTGAAGGTTTTATTTGCTGTTCCCGATATACATTCCCCTAGTTTCCTTATTTCTTCCTTCCAGCTTCTTACACTTATATCTACTATATTTCCTGATATTAATTATATAGGCAGAAGGTTTAGCAATCTGTTTTCTACTTTTAGATCCTTTTTAAGTCTTTTCCACATACTCAGAATATTTTCTATAACCAACGATTTTTTAGGATCTGCTTTGTTGCTGTACTTTCTACCCATTTTACAAAAGACCCAAATCATATAATCACATTCTATCATTTCTGATTCTAACTGATACCACGCTTCTTCTCTACAATTCTCCCTCTGAGTGATAATAGCATGGTAGATCATACAGGCTTTATGATAGTCTACTATATCTGGGATAGCTAAACCTCCTTTATTTTTCTTTTTTGACAATAGCTTTAGATTAATTCTGGGTTTCTTTTTTTGCCATATAAATTTTGAAAATGCTGTCTGGATCATTTTCAGCAATACCAACGGCACTTAAACTGGTATCATTCTGGGGGGCGGGGCCTGACCTGCAAACAGAGCAGCCGTATGGTGGAGGAGCTCCCGCCATACCAGCCACTTATTGGGATATACTCAAAATCCTCAAGCCTGAAATGATACCGGGGCACGCCACCCATGTCGAGGGCTCCCTGGTGAAGCATCCGATACCGGACTTGAGTGCATCCCATAACCGAGAAGACAAGGAGGCAGGCTGCAGCCTGCGGTGGACGGAGCTGGGGGGAGACGGCCGCTCTCCTCACCCCAAACCAGAGGCACTAAACTACTGAATACCCGTTCCCCCCCCCCCTCGGGACCGGTGGGGGTGATCCCGGTCCAACCCCCCAAGGCACCGGAGCTAATTCGTGCACTGAAAGGTGAACCTCTCAGACAGCCCTACACTACATGGGCCCACAAAATGGCGGACGCCACATATCCCCATAATAGCCAAACGGAAAGGCAAAACATACACAACCAGCTTGATGCCCTATTCAAAGTCTTTTGGGCGAAACTGGCTAGCAGAGGCAGACAGGCTGAAGAACCAGTGCACTCACCCAACAGAGAACCCGCACACATCCACCAGAACCGCACGGGCCCCCGTCCGACGAGACCAACAAGATGGCGCCGGAGAAGGAGACCTCTCCCGCCCGCATATAAACAAGCAAGACCACACTGCGCAAGGAGGCCTGCCCGAAATAGCCCACAAGCAACCCCACAGAGCTCAGAATCCGCCTGAAACCACAGAGGGCCCCAGAGTATTAGAGGGGAACACCACTCACCTGCGTCACCAGAACAGGCCTTCACTGCAATGAGCAGACAAACCAACAGCTGGAACCAACGACGCTGCACCTTGCTGTGACCAAGTGCGACTCTAACATCTCACCTACAACCTTCCCATTGTTGGGTATCGGCTTATAGTGGACTCACAAGATGGGAACCACAAAGGTACACATCCCAAACCTTTGTTATAACAGACGCTGGACAGACCACATTAAAGCCTCCTAAATAGAGACTCATGCAATGCAAAACCTTACAGAAATGTTTAATGCTTGACCACTCTAATCCAGCTAGCATCTCACAGTACACCTTACATAGATATATACCGCTGTACTACACACACCAAACACGCAGGCTATCACCCAATCACTTAGAGAAGCTGAGCCCGACTGCCTGGTACTCATGGAATACTCTATCTTTACACGCGCAACTTACACGCATGCAAATCTACCTTTAACGGCAAAGCATACACACTGTGTCCTAATCATTAATATGAATGTATCTCTCAATTGCCGACATAATCAATTCACTCTTAACGAATTCACTTACGTATACAACCTGTCTTTACAAAAAAAAAAGTGCAACTGTATATCATCTTGACATTGTCTACATCATTCAGCCTGTGACTGCTGTCGTGGCACCACGGGCCTGTCTGTAAACTTTATTGCACCAAAAGAATAAATTTTTTTTTAAAAAAAGCATCTAAGAACGGAACTGTGCAGCTGTCTTGTGCAGTCTATGGGAATCTATAGCTGGTTACAAAATATAGTGTGCGCATGTGCTCTTATTTCCCTTAGGTATGCATTTGCACTAGAAAGCTTTAAATAAATACATTAATTCAGCAAAAAAAAAAAAGAAAAAGAAAACTGGTATCATTCTAAATATATAGTTCCATGTTGGTAGGATGTAAGATCTTATAGTGTTTATATGTCCTATCCATGAGATTTTCTTATTAGCCCATCCCTTTAAAATTGTATTTGTAGATTTTATTAGTGGAAGAAAGTTTGCCTCTACTATCCTATTTGGGTTTCTTGAAATTTCAATGCCTAAAAAGGTAATATCATCCTTTGCCCACTTAAAATTACATTTTGTATTAACTCTATTTGTTCTTACTATGGTCTTACTTTCATTAAATTTATAATCTGAATATTTACTTTATTGATCTATTATTTTAATCAATTCAGGTACCAAGATCCTAGGTCTCTCCACAGTGATCAGTACATCATCAGCATAAAGGTTTATTTTATGCTCCCCTTTTTCATGACTAGACCTCTTATCTTCTGGTTCTCTCTTATATCTTCTGTGAGAGGCTCTATTGTCAAAACATATAGCAGGGAGTACAAGGGGCACCCCTGTCTTGAGCCATTAGCTATTGGAAACTACTCTGCTTCTATCCCTGGTCCCACTGTCCTTGCTGAGGGTACCGTGTACAAAGCCATAATAGCATCATGAACTGCAGATCCCTATATATCTTATTGAACCTGTTTGTATGTCCGTCTGGTCTTGTTGCTTTATTTATTTTTAATTTATTAATTGCTATTTTTTGTCCCTTAGATAATTTTGGCAATATTCTAAAGAGGAGTTTTTTTTTAAATCTATATTTAAATTATATAGTTGTTTATAATAATCATTGAATGCTACTCAGATATTTTTTTTGGGGGGGGGTCATACCTAACTCCTTCTCTGTCCTGATCATATGTATCTTTTTCTTCTGTTTTCTACTTTTTAGTTTGAGAGTAGCCTATTGGCTCTGTTGCTCTTATAGTACCAATTTATTTTTAAGTAAAAGCTCATGTATTTTATCTTTTATTGATACTAATTTTATACTTTTCTCCTCAGTAGGAAAGTTTTTATTTTCTCTAGAGAATTTATAAAAAAAAATATATAGATTTCAGAAAGAGATGCTCCTCTTTTATTTTTTGCAATTGTTCCTAATTTAATGAAAATATCCCCTTATAACACACTTATAGGCACTCCAAACGACTGGCAAAAAAAATCCTTTCTCTTAGTTTTCAGAAAAATAATTTTCTGTCATTTCTGTTATGTATTCTCTATTTTCTTTTTTTTTGAGAGAATGTTATTGTTTAGTCACTAGTCTGTTCTTTTAGCTTTTTTATTATCTGGTAATAGATCTAAACGCATTATGGTCAGACCATGTGATTTCATCAGTCAGTATCTTTTTGATCCTTTTTGCTATTATCTCATTTCCCAAAAACACATCTATACTTGAATATGACATAAAAGATCTAGAAAAGCATGTGTAATCTTTTTCCCCAGTATGGTATATTTGCCAAAGATCCAACAAACCAAATGTTCTAATACACTGGAGAGGTGCTGCTTGAGAAATATTATTTTTATTCTTATTTTTATCCCCATCATTCATGGTTTTTCTATCTAAACTTGCATCTATTAAAATCTCCAGCCAGGAGTATTTTAACTTGCTTGTTTTAAATCTATTTTATTCAATATAAAAAAAAATATTTGGTGTGTTATTGGGAGAATAGAGAATAATCAGAGTAAACAGTTCTTTTTGTATCTCTAATATTAATATGATAACTCTAGCTTCATCATCGGCCTCTTTAGCTTAACTTCTATATCATCACTTATCAAGATGGCTACCCCTCTTTTCCTTTCTTTATCTAAGGACGCACATACCACTGTAGAACATTTCCTAGGAATAAATCTTAGGCTGTCTACCTTCCTCCAATGGGTTTCTTGTAGGAAAATGATCTGCAGTTTCTCTTTCCTAATATAATCAAATACTACAGATCTCTTTCCGGGGGAATTAAGTCTCTGTATGTTTATAGAGATACATTTAACCATTCTTAATCAATAGTTTTCTCTAGTATTTTTCATTACATGTCTCAATTAAGCCTCCTAACCTAGCTTCATAATAACCATACTTACCAAAATACAAAATAAAAATTACGAAAAGACGTTTGTCAATGGACTACCAATTCAAAGAACAAACACCCAGCAACTTGTAAACCATACTTACTAACACACAACAATAAATTACATAAAGACACTTGTCCCTGGACTCCAATTCCAGAGACCAAATGTCCTGAGAAAGACCCATGGGTCTAAATTCCCATTCATGCATATACTGGATGGAGCTTAAAAGAGCTGAGCCTTGGCTGCTCCCCGCCATCTTGTTCTACTTTGATCAACAGGGGGGGAGAATACATCAGGGTAGAAGAGAGAAGAAGGGGAGGGAGAGAAGAAGAAGAGAGGAAAGAGAGAAAAAAGGGATTTTCCCTTTTCTAACATTTAACATATGTGAATTCCTATAAACCTATCTTCTTCTTCTCTCTCCCACTCCACCATCGTAATTCCCTTTCCTTTCTTTTACTCAATACATAGTCCATTTCAATATTGACCATCTTTCAGTTTCATCAACAACTCAAAGGGATAAAAACAAATATACAATCCAATCTTCGAAAAAAATCTTATCTCCAAATATGTGCAAGAACACTTTTCTTCTCTTCTACTATATCTCTATTAATATCACTCTAGTGTCCTCACTCCATATTTTATTTGTATCCCTACTACATGTTTAGTGCCTAGTGTTTATATAAAGAAGAAAAAGAGAGGAAGAGAAGGGAAAAAAATGTCCCTTACTTTTTTACTCTTAAAAAAACAAAATATTATTTTATACTTATATATGAAACATCTTCTTTCTCTTCTACTATATTTATACTCATTTCTATCTCTAATTTTACTTCTTAATCAGTGCTTGATTCTTATCCCTCCTACATAATCAGTGCTAAATATTCATATTATTCTTTTTCTATATTTCAATTACCATATATTTCCAATTCTCTATTTACTCTTTCTTGTCTATTTTAACTGGTTTCTATTCTATGTATTTAAATTCTATCCATATTCGATTCAATCCTTCTATGTGCTTCTTAATTGCTGTCTATATTTCATATCTCCTTTATTTGTTTCCCTTCTTGTGTAATCAGTATCTTATTTATTAATCGCCACTTCTAGCTGTATAAGATCCCTTATCTATGTTATATAACCACATAGATTCAATTGAAATCCTCTATTTTATTTCCGAGTGTATTTCCCTTTATATCCCTCTAATTTCCTACCACCTTTCTACATACTCTTAAAAGGTCATAAAAATAAGCAAAACAAAATTATATTTATATTTATATTTCCTTCCTTTTCGTCTAAATGATATAGCTTTCTATGTCTTATCTCTCTCTCTGCTCCTCCGAGTCCTCCCTCATTCTCCCCTCGCTCAATTATATGTCCCTTGTTTTAACCAATCCAATATTATTATGTTATTATTTATTATGTTGTGATTTATAAAGCGCCAACAAATTCTGCAGAGCTTTACATTGGGTGGACGAACAAACAAACAGTATTCCTTCCAATAAGTCACAATATTCCATCTTCCCCTCATTCATTACTATAAGCCTGATTTGGAATCCCCATCTGTATTTTAAGTTATTTTCCCTGAAATAGCAATTGCTGTCAGGAACTGTTTTCTCATTTTCCTTTTCTGGAAGGACAAATCTGGAAATATATATATATCTTTGAATTTCCCATCTTTTATTGTCTTTTGTCTTGTGCTTTGTAGGTTTTTTTCTTTAAAGAGATATGAGTGGCAGCATATCATTTCGTCTCTTGGGACCTCTTCTGGTATGTTTCTAGGTTTGGCCGTTCTGTGACATCTTTCAAAGAAATCTACTTTCTCATCCAGGGTGATTCCCAACTCCTTAATGAGCTCTATTATAAATGATTCAATTTTGTCTTGCTCGATAGCCTCTGAAATATTTTGTATTATTAAATTGTTACGTCTGCTTCTGTCCTCCATTTCAGCAAACCTTGCTTCAAATTCCTGTATCTTTTTTGTTGTGTTTCTATAGTCTCCTTCTGTGTCCCAGTTATGAATTCCAAATTTTCAATTTTTTCCTCATTTATTTTGACTCTTTGTCCAATACCCAACAGGTCTTTTGTGAGGTCTGCATAATTACGCTGTACTTCTCGTTTGATCTGTTCCATTTGTAACTCAAAGCATGCTTTCAGGTATTCCGTGGTTATTGTTTGCTGTTTCGTAATCCATTAATTCTCTAGATTTTCTTGCATATCTTCTTTTCCTTTTATTAAGAGACCTTTATTTGGGGTTTCTGTTTGGGAATTTTCAATTGCGCTTTTATCCACCTGCGTCAAGAAGAAATTTGAGAGTCTCTTCTCTTGTTTTTCCTTCTTATCTTTCTTCTTTCTTAATGTAGATTTCTGCCCGTCGATTTTTTTGAAGCCATTTTATCAGCTTAACTGATTTAGCTTTTATATATCAGAGTGACCACAAGGAGGAGAGAGGAGAAGAGCAAACACACCAAAAAAAGGGAAAAAAAGAAGACCTTGTACATATTTTGCTTCGGAAATTATTTCCTCTCTTCATCTTCTCCTTTATCTTCTCCTCTATTTCTTTGTTTATCTTTAAGTTGTTCCTTTCTTTAGTATTGTTGTGTGGGAGCCCCTATGTAGGGGTCTGTGCATAAAAGCCGTGTGTGGCCTGAAATAAATCAGTTGACTCCCAGGACTATGTTTTGTCTGGTTACTGGGGGAATGGATGTCTGCATGTCTTAATGGCGTCAGTCTGGCTGAGATAAGGCATTAGTGGAGGTAACCAGCCTGGTTACCGATGGTCCGCTAAAGAAGGCTTAAAGGAAGTTATCTGTCAAGTCTATCTAAAAATTGTGGTGTACAGGGACATTCTTGGACAAATGGCCATTCACTTTGACTATTTCCATTTTGAGGCTCTGTTTGTTTGTTTTTTGTGTTTGTGGCTCTGTGCTGCCAATGCATTCATTTCTTTTAAATTGTCATCTAATGCTCACCCACTTTTGTTTTTTTAATATTTATATTGCATTTGACTGCTGTTTAATTTATGTTTTGCTGCTCTCAGCTGTAGCACTGAAAAGGTAACTATAGTATGTTATGGAGATTGTGTCTTTGTAGTTTGCGTTTAGCCATGCATAAGCTAATTAATTGGTGTTTTCTACCCATCATGAAATTTAGAACTTATTTAGTCACACTAATGTGAGGCGGAATCTTTTTGGCGTCAACGTGCTACCTTTTTATTGGGAGTTTGTTTAGCAAACAAAGAATGGGGTCATAAACTTCCTTCCCTTAATTGGTTTTATGAGAGCATTTTTTTTGCCTGTAGAATTAAAACAGTTCTGTCAACTTCTGGGGTCTTTGCAAATTTTGCAAGACCGCCAATGGCGACTGTGCTGCCTGCAGTGCAGTGGCCATGGGGGGCAAGGAAAGTGTTACTTACCTGAACCTGTCTCATGTGACTGCCATCATCTTCATGCACAGAATCCTCTTCAGCTTTTGGTGCTTCATCTGCTAGGAGCTCATGCATAAGAGTTCAACACTGAGGTCTATGATGAACCTGCAAGACATAGAAAAAGCCTTTATACCTTCAGACATCACTAGGGATGGCTAAGAGCTTGACAGCAGTAGCTCTGACTTTTTGTCAAGCTTAAGAAAAATACATAAGACAAAGTAGTCCCTACACTGTCTTATGACATCTTCTGACTGCATTGAAATTTCATTGAAACTCTAACAAAGTTAATTTGAGCATTTCATAAAGGTTTATCTTTATGAAATCATCTTGTTTTGGGGAGAGAGGGGGTGACAGAGCCTCTTTAAAATCTTTCCTCAATGTTTTTTTAAGAAATTCCATGCTGGAATCTTAAGAGACCAGAATGTGATGATAGAAATATATGTAAATGGCATAAACCACCTGGTCTACTTCCGGAGATGTTAAATATATAGTTATATATGGTAAGTGTGTGTGTATGAATGCAATGTATGGATAACTATCCTATAATATATAACCACTGGCTTACCAATCTTCAGTGAAGGTGGTGCTGGCTGGATAGTCACCCTTGACGCTGCAGGCTTTGCAGGAATGATCTGAGTCTCAGCAAGAGCAGGGAGTGTGGGACATCTTGACTTATATAATGGACAGTGTCACTGAGACAATGAATACTCCAGCACACGCATATTAATTAGACAGGCAACAAAGTAAAACATATACCAAATATATTAATTAAATGCAGTGCAACAAAGTAACAATAAGAACAGTATGCATGTCTATCAATATAAATGCTGCTTCTTGTCCTGTCCTCAAAAATCTTTCAACACAGTATTGTGATTGTGATAAAATTGATCGGTAGTCTCTGAGTGCAGGACACCCTTCAGTTGTTAATGGTGCATGTTGGAACCCTCAGTGAGCTGAGTGATCTGTATGGGGCCTGTTTACTCTTCTTCCACTACACAATCACAGCTCTCAGGGGAGATGAGACTGTCACAATAAGTGCAGGATGCAGCCGAAAGGCACTGGAACACTGGAGGAACTAAACTAAACTTATAGTCCAGAGGCTGGGAGACCTTAGCTTCTTGCTCCAGGAGTAAGTCACACTTTAAGTAGAATCGTCAGGGAGCCAACATGTGGCGTTACAGCTCACACACAGTGCTGACAAATTTAATAATAGCTTACAAGAACACAAATGAAGCTGCTTCTTGCTGTGGTATTGGGCTGGGGTTTCACCGAATGTCAGGTTCTAGATGCAAGCTCTTTTGCTCTTGGTAGTATCACACATCAAGCTGTGACTCACACAGCCTCCATTAAAAAAAAGAAATTCAGTCAGATGACAGCACAGTGTGTTTTCTTTAGAAGTTTGTTTGATCTCTTGCACTGTTAATTGAAATGTAATCACAACCAAGAGGCTATTAACAGAGTTGGTGATATGAAATGATAAATTAAACAAAGTTGTGTAAACATTAGCTCTCTCTTTACAGGAAATTTATAGGGAGACATTGTAGGTCGCATGCAGGGGAGGAGTGACTAAGGCTACATAAAGAAAGTGATTTAAGGGGACACTATAGTCATCTGTACAACTATAGCTTAATGCAGTTGTTCTGGTGAGTATAGTTAGTCCATGCAGGCATTTTCATGTAAACACTGCCTTTTAAGAGAAAAGGCAGTGTTTACATTGCTGCCTAGGGACACCTCCAGTTGCAGTCACTCAGATGGCCAGCAGAGGTGCTTCCTGGGTTGGTGCACACGCTCTTCATGGAGGTGCTGAACTTTACCTAACAAATGTATTAATTCAATGCATTTTATGAGGAGATGTTGATTGGCCAGCGTGGCATTTGCCACACAAACAAATTAGCCTCCCAATAGTTTCCTATAGGAAAGCACTGGATTGCCTGAGATCATCAATTCTGATGCTCTCAGCCAACAAAGCGCAACGGGGGTGTACCAGTATCAGCAGACCCACATGGCACTAGAATAAAGATAAGTTTTCTTCTTATTTAAAGGGTGTAAAGGTGTAAGGGGGGCTAAATAGTGGTATTAATACTATAGGGTCACTATAGGGTCATAGGATACTCAGTTGTATTGCTGGACCTATAGTATTCCTATAAAAACGAAAGTTGTATTGGTGCTTCTAGTGTCCCTTTAATCCAGCAACAGAATGAAATTTGGTTACACATACTAAGTAACAGCAATATCAATCAGGGACTTCCATGCTTCTATTAGCCATGTTTGACTCCTTATGGTTAGTTGTTGAGCAGATTTGTTCTCTGCCTGCGTGTAGTATGTATTTCCTGCAAATCCCCTTTAGTAATGATGCCCTATGGCTACAACCATATTGTGCATAATATTCAATGAGGAATTTATAATTATCCCTTTAATTCTCAAAACAGTTTGAGCTGCGGTGCGAGTAGACATGTTATTTCAAATAGTAATAATATTGGTTGTACTTTTGCCTTTGTTTTTTTTTTCTTTACATTAGAATACCTGATTAAAATATGAACAAAAACAAGTGCATCTGGTCTGACGGCAATGCTGTGCAAGGCACTGCTGGTATGAATTACTCATACATTCTGTGTGTGGCAGCTCAAGAGGGTATTATTCTTAAGAAATGTGTTTATGAGACTATAAAAGTAATTGTGTGCTGAGAAGTATGGGAAATCTGGAACAGTTAATAAACCCTGACAGGAGTTTATCCATTTCACAGTAAACTTTTTTTATTAATCAAAATCTGATTTAACTGTGTGGTTAATTACTGTTCTGCTGGGTTTACCAACTCCTTATATGCGAATGCGTGTAACTTGAGAAATAGAAGGCTGTATTTCATTTAAAAAAAGTCTTTGTTATCCATTTCGGGAGAAAAAAGGTACAAACCAAATTTTGAAATGTATTATTTTAACATTTGTTGTCATTTTCAGAGTTTGTATTTTTAAAAACTTGATGATTGGTAAGTTCCTTGTGGGTGGGACTAAAGGTATAATAGAGGTACAGACACTCCTCACTTACTGACCTGGTTCCATTCCTACGACCTGGCCGTAGAACTAATTGGTCGGTAAGTGAGGAGTTAAGGGATTCACTTCTTTGATGCGTTCGTCAAACTTTCCCCGAACATAAACGAACGCACCAGAGAAGGGAATCCCTTAACTCCTCACTAGATAGACATAGATTAGAGGGATTCCCTGCTCTCATTCGTTCGTCTATGTTCAGAGCCACATTTAACAGACTCTAGCTATGCTGGCTTGTATATAGTATAGCTGCTTAGGCAGTAAGTCCAACTTCTGGTCTACTTTTCCCTTTTTAATCAATAAGGAGATTTCCAGTTGAGGATAAGTAAAGTATATTTACTTAAAAATAAAATACAAACATAACAAAAAACGAAATAGCAGCAAAACACAGGAACAAACGTCTACAATCAGAGCACACTGATTGGTGTTATTATTGATTCAAAAGGGAGGAAGTGGGACAGAAGTCTGGCTTAATGCCTAAGCAGCTTTACTATCTACAAGCCAGCATAGTCAAAGCCTGCTAAATGTGGCTCTGGAGAGTGTGAGTGACCCATTACCTCTATAATTTAATATATAAGAAAACAGTATTAACCTATGTTAGCTTTTATGTTTTTTACAGATTAGTCAAGAGGTGTATAATTTGTTGGAATTTAAAATAATCCACTGTGTGCGGGTGTTCACTTTTGCACCCCTTTTCCTTGTTGTGCGCATTGTTTATATAATATATTAAGTTTGCTATGAAAGCAGCTTTTTTTCAAAAACTCTCTTGATATAGGTTTCTTATTGATAAACAGAGCTTTTTTAACAGCCAACTGCTCAGAGTATGCTGTCAAGGAGAAGCCAAATCAGCACCAGGTATTATAAGTAATAGAAAATACAATACATCATAAGGTCTTTTGTTGACTCTAAACAAACAGTTTAAAAATAAGCACTGACAGTGGTGATGTTGCTGAAGAAACAAATAAGAACACTGCGCTTACTATAACAACTTAATCCAAATGAATTGAGTTGTTATCAAATGAGTTGTTATCATGTCTACAGTAGTCCTCCGTCTTTAGTTGCTTCAAATGACTGTATTATACCAAAAAGAAAGCTTGGAAGCATGTCCCCAAGTCTTTTGGGTAAATGAGCCGAGACTGTTACATGCGCCGTGCCGTCTCAGTCTCTATGCAATGGTTCTCTATAGTAGCATCGCAACAAGGAGCATAGAGGGCATTTACATACATAGTTACATAGTTACATAGCTGAAGAGAGATTTGCGTCCATCAAGTTCAGCCTTCCTTACATTAGTTTTTTGCTGTTGATCCAAAAGAAGGTAAAAAAAAAAAACAGTTTGAAGCACTTGCAATTTTACAACAAACTAGGAAACAAAATTCCTTCTTGACCCCGGAATGGTAGTCAGATTAATCTTTGGATCAAGAAGCTATTACCGTACATTGAAAAATTATATCCTTGAATATTCTGTTTTTTCAAGTATGCATCTAGTAGCTGTTTGAACATCTGTATGGACTCTGATAAACCACTTCTTCAGGCAGAGAATTCCACATCCTTATTGTTTTTACAGTAAAAAAAAATATTCTTTGCCTTAGACGAAATCTTCTTTCTTCCAATCTAAACGCATGACCTTGTGTCCTATGTAAAGTCCGGTTTGTGAATAGATTTCCACACAATGGTTTGTATTGGCCCCGGATACATTTGTTTAATGTTATCATATCCCCTCTGAGGCAACGTTTTTCTAAACTACAGAGGTTTAAATTTGTTAACATTTGTTACATTTGATTGGACTGTCATCCGGGAGGTGTCAGGTGAGGAGGAGGCTGCAGCAAATTCGAGGGAGACTCAGCACTTGAGAGAAGGTAATTTATTCTTAGCCATTTTTATTAGTTTTATTTGTTTTACAAGTACAGGTGGGAGGAGGGTAAAACTAATTAACTACCTAATTTGCTTTTCTTGATTTTTTTTTAAGTAGAAGGTATGAAGTTCCCCTAGAAGATAATGTTTGAAGATATTAAAGTATGAATGTTTTAGAACTAATCAAATTATAATATAATGAGAATCCAAAATAGCAATGAACAGTTTGCCGAGATTTTCTGCTTAACCCTGTAAGTGCCAGCCCATTTGGTGGTGGAAGGACTAAAAAAATGAAGTCATGCATATGTTCTGAGTAAACTATGGATAGAGTCATTTTGCTCTGATTTATTCCTTTCTGTAAGTGAAACAAATTGCTTTAACTGCCTTTGCTAAAGTCCATCTAGTCAGATGGCTCATGCATAGGAAGTTTAAAATAAAAATTTTGGTGATCATATTTCAGCGCTGTAGAGGTTTATTGTTGATACAATTATATATCACAAGCACAATGTGTCTCGCTTTCTGCCTGATGGAAAATCAGATATTAGTCTGGGAGAGAAAATAATTCTCAGCCCAGCTGCTCCAATTGCTTCGGTGCCCCAGTTTTACGTTGAATAAAATCTTGAAACATGTTTAAAAATTTGATTACAGCTTATAATAACAATAATCACTGTGAAATTGGTTGTTACTACAGTTAATGACCTGGTTATTAGTTCAGCAAACGCCTAAGATCCCTCTGGCCATTAAACAACAAGCTGGCTGATAAGTTCACCTTATGTCTCGTTCAAGCACTCTCCATGAAAAGATAAAAATAATGATACATCTGTTTTTCTTTCATTTTACATGTTTATGTGTTTGTAGGGATCTTAAATGAAACGGCCAGAGATTGGTGTATAGGTAAACTAATACTTCCCCCCCATTTAATTTTATTCTTAAGCACTTGATATGACTTGCATATGGAACATCACTTTAGTAAAACCAAACATAGATTTTACATTTTTATACTTACAAAATAGTGGTAAAAAACCCCGGATAACATGAATATTAACTGTTGCACTCCCAACACTGCCGTGGTTTATGCTCTAAACTCTACATTTCACAAATTAACTCCAGATGGCAAAACTGAGGCTAAATTATCTTATTAGGAAAAATTGTACAAGCCGTCTCTATTCCCGGCTACGTTATTTTAGCCTTAGTTTTACAATGCAGATTGTATTTGCTAAAATCCAGAGTTTAGTGAATAACCCTATTTATAGTTAGAAGCACAAAAGATATTGAAATAAAAACAGATGAATTTTTGTCATCCGTGATCCACCACAGATCTAATCATACGTTCTGCCTCGCAAAGAGTTCCCTATCCAATACTCCAACCAACAGCGTATTAGAGCCTTTATGTATTACAAAGTACAACATGTTAGCAGCCATGAGGTGAGAGGGAGTAAGCTCTCAGTACAGATCAGGGCGCATTTAAAGCCTTCTCCAATAGCCGTTGCAATGCCCTTTTAAATGCAGATGTTTGGTTTGGGCCTGGTAACTGTGTGTAACAGACTTTGGCATTATATGTGAATTTTGACATAATGTTTAAAGTCTGTTTAATGTGAGGGGTTTGCATTCCTGAACTTGCAAGCAGGTTCTTTACAAATACATTTACTGAGGTATTTGACCGTTTTGTTTATCACAATCTTTATTTTAATGTATCCCTCCCACCTCCCCCCACGTTTCATAGACTGAAAGATAATGAGCAAGGTAATAAAGAAGTAAGAACGAGATAATAATGGACGTCTATGGTAGGCCAACAGGTTCAGCTGCATTTCATAACGTGGAGTACCCAACTTGTAAATTAGAATAATGTACCTCTTGTGTGGAGCTTAAGGAAAGAGAAAGGAGTTGTCATCTCCAATATGCATCACCCAAAAATGAACTCCAAGCAATTGGACTCAAACCACCCAGTGACAATATTAGGGACCAAGAGCTCCTCCCAGGCACCAAACTTCCCACTCCATCTACACAAGATAAAGGAACATATGTGACACTTACATATATGTCCCGAAGAGAACCTTCTTGACAGGGGCGCACCTGGAGCATTTGGCACCCGGGGCGGATAATATATTTGGCACCCTCTCTCCCCACCCCCAACTTTAAAATGTACAAAAAAAACGCAATTTTTTTTTAATGTATTTAGCACCGAGCAGTGTTTGCTTTTTTTTTTCTTATGTATTTAGCACTGAGCAGTGTTTGTGTGTTTGAATGCAAGCATTTTTTTGTATGGAGTATGTGTGAGTGAATGTAGGGGTGTGTTTGCACGTATTGGCCATTGAATGAAGGCGTGCATTTTTCTGTAGTGTGGTTTTTGAACATGGTGGTGTGTTTTTATGTAGTGTTGACATTTTGATGCAGGGTTGTATTTGTGTGTCATATAGGTGAAATGCTGAGATGTATGCACATATACACATATGCACACACTGGCACACATACAGATACACAGACATACAGACAGACAGACCCACATCTGTCATAGCAACCCGCGGCAACGCTCTTGCAGATCACGAGAACAGAGGACCTGCTGCTGGATGCGAGTGTGGAGACTCTTGTAAGCGCCCCAGTCCCTTTACATAGGACACAGTGAAAGTGCGCCCCGGGGCGAATCACCCTCCCCCACCCCCCGCACCTCCCTTAGTACGTCACTGCTTCTGGACATATATGTGTTCCAAGGGGAACAGGGTGTTTCCAGAGGGTATTGATTTCTTATACTTAGATTGGGTAGAGGAGTAATATAAAGCAGGACATTTTTAAATGCTAATAAAGCAGGGGATTTGACTGTTTTCATTTATAGTTTTTGTCAAACCAGGAGGTGTATGAGATAAAAATTAAATGCATGCCTCCATGCTTATTTTTAGGAACCAGTATACTAAAATTATTGCAGAAAAGGGAATAATTTATAATCTCTAAACCTTTTTAAAAAAAAAAATATTTTGCAAGGCATGAAAGAATAAATTATTAAACTATTTTTCTTATCTTTAAATCATATTTTACATACATTTCATATATATCTTTAGCTTTCGGTGATAGCTTATGAAAATAGCATTATCAAAAGAACTCGGTAGAGCAGAGTTAGAACATTTCTTTTATAATTATTGAAATTAAGTTACTTTTATTATGTGTGGTATAATGTTCAATAATGTATCTTCATTTTAGTATAATTAATAAAATGATGGATGTTTTGAATGTAGTCTGTCTAGTAAAATGCATTTTATTATTATACTTATTTTTATAATAATAATTATTATATCATATTATGCCAAAGCACAAGTTATAATTTTGCTTTACAAATGAAGCACAATATGTGTAAGGCAAGCTCACTGAATGACAACACGATGTGTAAACCAGCGTACACACAAAACTAAACACAACCGCACCCACAACCAGTGAGAAAAATATACAAAGAATATATACTCAAATGCATTTGGGACCATTTCTCTTAATAATTAGTGATGTACCGAACTGTCCGCCGGCGAACAGTTCCCGGCGAAATTAGCGTGTTCGCGTTCGCCGCGGCGGGCGGACACATGCGCAGTTCGATCCGCCCCCTATTCGTCATCATTGGGCAAACTTTGACCCTGTGCCTCTCGGTCAGCAGACACATTCCAGCCAATCAGCAGCACTCCCTCCCTTCCACACCCTCCAACCTCCCTCCCAGCATCCATTTTCGATTCATTCGGAAGATGCATGCTTAGTGAGAGGAGGGAAAGTTTAGCTGCTGCTGATTAGATAGGGAAATTGATAGCTAGGCTAGGGTATTCAGTGTCCACTACAATCCTGAAGGACTCATCTGATCTCTGCTGTAAGGACAGCACCCCAAAAAGCCCTTTTTAGGGCTATAACATCAGGCTGCTTTTTTTTTTTTCCTGTGTAATGTAATTGCAGGTGCCTGCCTGCCAGCTTCTGTGTGAGGTTCACATTGGATACTGTGCCTACTTGCCCAGTGCCACCACTCATATCTGTTTTAACAATAGGTTAAGCTTTACATTTAAAATAAATATTTTTTTTTCACTGTAATAGAAGAGCAGTTGCCTGCCTGCCAGCTTCTGTGTGAGGTTCACATTGGATACTGTGCCCACTTGCCCAGTGCCACCACTCATATCTGTTTTAACAATTGGTTAAGCTTTAGATTTAAAATAAATAATTTGTTTTCACTGTAATAGAAGAGCAGTTGCCTGCCTGCCAGCTTCTGTGTCAGGTTGGATGCCTTGCCCATTTGCACAGTCAGTGCCACCACTCATATCTGTTTTAACAATTGGTTAAGCTTTAGATTTTAAATAAATAATTTTTTTCACTGTAATAGAAGAGCAGTTGCCTGCCTGCCAGCTTCTGTGTGAGGTTCACATTGGATACGGTGCCCACTTGCCCAGTGCCACCACTCATATCTGTTTTAACAATTGGTTAAGCTTTAGATTTAAAATAAATAATGTTTTTTCACTGTAATAGAAGAGCAGTTGCCTGCCTGCCAGCTTCTGTGTCAGGTTGGATGCCTTGCCCATTTGCACAGTCAGTGCCACCACTCATATCTGTTTTAACAATTGGTTAAGCTTTAGATTTTAAATAAATAATTTTTTTCACTGTAATAGAAGAGCAGTTGCCTGCCTGCCAGCTTCTGTGTGAGGTTCACATTGGATACGGTGTCCACTTGCCCAGTGCCACCACTCATATCTGTTTTAACAATTGGTTAAGCTTTAGATTTAAAATAAATAATTTTTTTTCACTGTAATAGAAGAGCAGTTGCCTGCCTGCCAGCTTCTGTGTCAGGTTGGATGCCTTGCCCATTTGCACAGTCAGTGCCACCACTCATATCTGTTTTAACAATTGGTTAAGCTTTAGATTTTAAATAAATAATTTTTTTCACTGTAATAGAAGAGCAGTTGCCTGCCTGCCAGCTTCTGTGTGAGGTTCACATTGGATACTGTGCCCACTTGCCCAGTGCCACCACTCATATCTGTTTTAACAATTGGTTAAGCTTTAGATTTAAAATAAATAATTTGTTTTCACTGTAATAGAAGAGCAGTTGCCTGCCTGCCAGCTTCTGTGTCAGGTTGGATGCCTTGCCCATTTGCACAGTCAGTGCCACCACTCATATCTGTTTTAACAATAGCTTAAGCTTTAGATTTTAAAGAAATCATTTTTTTTCACTGTAATAGAAGATCAGTTAGTTGTCTGCAAGCGTCTGGGTGTCAGGCCTACTTCAGCGTGTGCTCTGCAGACCTGTGCCAGCGTGCTTTGACAGTTGCCAATCATATCTGGTGTCTCTTTAGCGTGCTTTTACAAAGAAAAAAGGTTTCCAGTGTAAGCTAATAGCAGACAGTCAGTGTCCTTCAAGCGGCTCTGTCAGGCCTTCCTTCAGCGTGTGCCCTGCACAACCCTGCCAGCGTACTTTGACAGTTGCCACTCATATCTGGTGTCTCTATAGCGTGCTTTTACAACCAAAATTTTGTTTCCACTGTAATAGAAGAGCACTTGCCTGCCTGCCAGCTTCTGTGTGAGGTTCACATTGGATACTGTGCCTACTTGCCCAGTGCCACCACTCATATCTGTTTTAACAATTGGTTAAGCTTTACATTTAAAATAAATATTTTTTTTTCACTGTAATAGAAGAGCAGTTTCCTGCCTGCCAGCTTCTGTGTGAGGTTCACATTGGATACTGTGCCCACTTGCCCAGTGCCACCACTCATATCTGTTTTAACAATTGGTTAAGCTTTAGATTTAAAATAAATAATTTGTTTTCACTGTAATAGAAGAGCAGTTGCCTGCCTGCCAGCTTCTGTGTCAGGTTGGATGCCTTGCCCATTTGCACAGTCAGTGCCACCACTCATATCTGTTTTAACAATAGCTTAAGCTTTAGATTTTAAAGAAATCATTTATTTTCACTGTAATAGAAGATCAGTTAGTTGTCTGCAAGCGTCTGGGTGTCAGGCCTACTTCAGCGTGTGCTCTGTAGACCTGTTCCAGCGTGCTTTGACAGTTGCCAATCATATTTGGTGTCTCTATAGCGTGCTTTTAAAACCAAAATTTGTTTTTCACTGTTATAGATTGAATTGCAGTTACTTGTCTTCAAGCGGCTCTGTCAGTCCTTCCTTCAGCGTGTGCTCTGCAGAACTGTTCCAGTGCACATTGCCAATCATATCTGGTGTCTCTATAGCGTGCTTTTAAAACCAAAATTTGTTTTTCACTGTTATAGATTGAATAGCAGTTACTTGTCTTCAAGCGGGTGTCTCAGGCCTACAGTGTGTGCTCTGCAGAACTGTTCCAGTGCACATTGCCAATCATATCTGGTGTCTCTATAGCGTGCTTTTAAAACCAAAATTTATTTTTCACTGTTATAGATTGAATAGCAGTTACTTGTCTTCAAGCGGGTGTCTCAGGCCTACAGTGTGTGCTCTGCAGAACTGTTCCAGTGCACATTGCCAATCATATCTGGTGTCTCTATAGCGTGCTTTTAAAACCAAAATTTATTTTTCACTGTTATAGATTGAATAGCAGTTACTTGTCTTCAAGCGGGTGTCTTAGGCCTACAGTGTGTGCTCTGCAGAACTGTTACAGTTCACATTGCCAATCATATCTGGTCTCACAGTAGCTTGCACGCATAGTACCACTAATCCCAAAAAAAATGACAGGCAGAGGCAGGCCACCCCGCAGGGGCCGTTGTGGTCGTGGTGCTGTGATTCCCTTTTGCCCTAGAATAATGCCCAGTTTTCAGAAGCCACGTACCCTGAACTTGAAAAGTTCTGAGGACATACTTGACTGGCTAACACAGGACACCCAATCTTGTACAGCCTCCGCTCGGAACCTTGACGCACCATCCTCCTCCAGCTTAGCTTCAGGCACCTCTCAAGATACCACTCACCCGCCTGCCGCCACCACCAAAACTAGCACCACAGCCGCTTTACTTGGTATGTCAGAGGAGTTATTCACACACCCGTTTGAAGAAATGAGTGATGCGCAACCATTATTGCTAGAGGATGTAGATAACAGGGATATGTCTCAGGCAGGCAGCATTAAACACATGGAGGTACGGTGTGATGATGATGATGTTGTACCCGCTGCTGCTTCCTTTTCTGAGTTGTCAGATACAAGCGAAGCAGTTGATGATGACGATGCGTCCATGGATGTCACGTGGGTGCCCGCTCGGCAAGAAGAAGAACAGGGCGAAAGTTCAGATGGGGAGACAGAGAGGAGGAGGAGACGAGTTGGAAGCAGGGGGGGTCGTCGCAAGGAGCTAGTGGCACAGTCAGACAGCATGCATCGGCACCCGGGGTCAGCCCGACAGCACGCCAATCAACGCATGCTGTGTCCACCACCAGAATGCCGTCATTGCAGAGCTCAGCAGTGTGGCATTTTTTTTGTGTGTCTGCCTCTGACAACAGCGATGCCATTTGCAACCTGTGCCAAAGGAAACTGAGTCGTGGGAGGTCCAACACCCACCTAGGTACAACTGCTTTGCGTAGGCACATGATCTCACATCACAAACGCCTATGGGATCAACACATGAGTACAAGCAGCACGCCTACTCTAAGCCGCCATCCTCCTCCTGGTCCAGCATCTTCAGCCACGTCAACCACTGCTGTCCTTCTTGCCCCCTCTCAACCATCCGCCACTCCTTCTCCCGCCTTGAGCAGTTCCCGCTCATCTGCCCACAGTCATGTGTTTCTGTCAAGGACATGTTTGAGCGTAAGAAGCCAATGTCACCAAGTCACCCCTTTGCCCAGCGTCTGACAGCTGGCTTGTCCGAACTATTAGCCTGCCAGCTTTTACTATACAATCTGGTTGAGTCTGAGGCGTTCAAAAAATTTGTAGCTATTGGGACACCGCAGTGGAATGTACCCGGCCGGAATTTCTTTTCACAAAAGGCAATCCCCAACTTGTACTCGATTGTGCAAAAGTAAGTCATGGCATGTCTGGCACACAGTGTTGGGGCAAGGGTCCATCTGACCACTGATACCTGGTCTGAAAAGCATGGTCAGGGCAGGTATATCACCTACACTGCGCATTGGGTAAACCTGCTGACGGCTGACAAGCAAGGAATGCGTGGCATTGCAGAGGAGTTGGTGACACCGCCACGAATTGCAGGCAGTCCTGCTGCCACCTCCTCTACTCCTCCTACTCCATCCTCTTCCATAACCTCCTCGGCTGAGTCCTCTTGTGCCGCTGCTTCTTGCTCCACATCAACGGCACCCCCCCAGCTCCCCAGGTACTATTCCACATCCCGGATATGGCAGTGTCACGCCGTCTTGGGTTTGACTTGCTTGAAAGCAGAGAGTCACACTGGACAAGCACTCCTGTCCGCCCTGAACGCACAGGTGGAAAAGTGGCTGACTCCGCAGCAACTGGATATCGGCAAAGAGGTGTGTGACAACGGAAAAAATTTGATAGCGGCATTGAAGTTGGGCAAGTTGACACATGTGCCGTGCATGGCACATGTGTGTAATCTGATCGTACAACGCTTTGCGCATAAGTACACAGGCTTACAGGACGTCCTGAAGCAGGCCAGGAAGGTGTGTGGCCATTTCAGGCGTTCCTACACGGCCATGGCTCACTTTGCCGATATCCAGCGGCGAAACAACATGCCAGTGAGGCGCTTGATTTGCGACAGCCCTACACGTTGGAATTCAACACTCCTAATGTTCGACCGCCTGCTCCAACAAGAAAAAGCTGTTAATGAATATTTGTATGACCGGGGTGCTAGGACAGCCTCTGGGAAGCTGGGAATTTTTTTGCCACATTACTGGACGCTCATGCGCAATGCCTGTAGGCTCATGCGTCCTTTTGAGGAGGTGACAAACCTAGTCAGTCGCAACGAAGGCACCATCAGCGACATCATACCATTTGTTTTCTTCATGGAGCGTGCCCTGCGAAGAGTGCTGGATCAGGCTGTAGATGAGCGTGAAGAGGAAGAGGAAGAGTTGTGGTCACCATCACCACCAGAAACAGCCTTATCAGCATCGCTTGCTGGACCTGCGGCAACGCTGGAAGAGGATTGTGAGGAAGAGGAGTCAGAGGAGGATTGTAGCTTTGAGGAGGAGGAGGAGGAGCAAGACCAAACACAACAGGCATCCCAGGGTGCTTGTTGTCACCTATCTGGTACCCGTGGTGTTGTACGTGGCTGGGGGGAAGAACATACCTTCAATGACATCAGTGAGGAGGAGGAACGGGAAATGAGTAGCTCGGCATCCAACCTTGTGCAAATGGGGTCTTTCATGCTGTCCTGCCTGTTGAGGGACCCTCGTATAAAAAGGCTGAAGGAGAACGACCTGTACTGGGTGTCCACGCTACTAGACCCCCGGTATAAGCAGAAAGTGGCGGAAATGTTACCAAATTACAACAAGTCGGAAAGGATGCAGCATTTGCAAAATAAATTAAAAAGTATGCTTTACACAGCGTATAAGGGTGATGTCACAGCACAACGGGAATCTAACAGGGGGAGAGGTGGAAGTCATCCTCCTCCTCCTCCCACGACCACGCCGGCAAGGACAGGACGCTTTAAAGACGTGTTGTTGATGGAGGACATGCGGACCTTTTTAAGTCCTATGCATCGCCACAGCCCTTCGGGATCCACCCTCAGAGAGCGACTCGACCGACAGGTAGCAGACTACCTCGCCTTAACTGCAGATATCGACACTCTGAGGAGCGATGAACCCCTTGACTACTGGGTGTGCAGGCTTGACCTGTGGCCTGAGCTATCCCAATTTGCGATAGAACTTCTGGCCTGTCCCGCTTCAAGTGTCCTGTCAGAAAGGACCTTCAGTGCAGCAGGAGGTATTGTCACTGAGAAGAGAAGTCGCCAAGGTCAAAAAAGTCTAGATTACCTC
The DNA here is from genome assembly GCF_036172605.1 of Pelobates fuscus. Classification (NCBI taxonomy): domain Eukaryota; kingdom Metazoa; phylum Chordata; class Amphibia; order Anura; family Pelobatidae; genus Pelobates; species Pelobates fuscus. The sequence goes on along the minus strand of NC_086318.1, from coordinate 384,667,162 downwards.
CCCTTTATTAAGATGAATGAGGGATGGATCCCGAAGGGACTGACACTGGGCGATACATTCGCTTAAAAAAGGCCTGATGAGATGAGCTGCCTTGGGCTAAAAATGGTCCACACGCTGCTGTATTTTAGCTTTGAATGACGTTTGACTTGCGTGACTTATCCGCCACCAACTAGGGTTCAAGCCGCCATGTTTTAGGGCACTTTCTGCCTGTGAAACAAACATCAATTTTTCTGGCCGCTGCTACAGCAGCGGCTGCAACAATACCAAATTTTTCAGGCATGTGTACATGCCTAATTTTTAGGCCCACTGGTGCAGCACTGTGGCTTCAAAAACCAAACCAAAAATTAAAATCCTCCAAGATGGCACCAATATACCAGTGGTCTAAGCATCTTCCCACCTTGGCCTAAAAAGGGGAGGTGATTCAACAATTAAAAATCTCTGCCATTTACACGTCCACTGATAGGAGACGCGGAAGGTATTAAACTGATATGAACAATACTCCACTCCTATCAGTAGGTCCGTCCCATTGTGATTTATGCCCCCCACCCACCGCGCAGGGGTGGGGGTCGAGGGGGGGAGGACAGTAGGTCACCCCATTGTGATTTATGGCCCCCACCCACCGTGCAGGGGTTGGGGAGGACAGTAGCTCCCCCCAGTGTGTATCAGGGGCTTTGAAAACAGGTGTCAATCCATACCTGCCAAGTGACCCTATGTAGGGGGAACAGTCTCTATTCTGCTCTGTGTCAGTGTGTATCATGGTCTCTGTGGACAGGGAACAGTCCCTATTCTGCTCTGTGTCAGTGTGTATCATGGTCTCTGTGGACGGGGAACAGTCTCTATTCTGCTCTGTGTCAGTGTGTATCATGGACTCTGTGGACAGGGAACAGTCCCTATTCTGCTCTGTGTCAGTGTGTATCAGGGGTTTTGAGGACAGGTGTCAATCCATATCTGCCAAGTGACCCTATGTAGGGGTAACAGTCCCTATTCTGCTCTGTGTCAGTGTGTATCATGGTCACTGTGGACAGGGAACAGTCTCTATTCTGCTCTGTGTCAGTGTGTATCAGGGGTTTTGAGGACAGGTGTCAATCCATATCTGCCAAGTGACCCTATGTAGGGGGAACAGTCCCTATTCTGCTCTGTGTCAGTGTGTATCAGGGGTTTTGAGGACAGGTGTCAATCCATATTTGCCAAGTGACCCTATGTAGGGGGAACAGTCTCTATTCTGCTCTGTGTCAGTGTGTATCAGGGCTGGGCTTTGAGGACAGGTGTCAATGTTAGGTGATTTCTGCCCTTTATGGATTAAAAGCAGACTCTGCATCAACTGTGCAATTTTCCATGGGAGTTTTGCCATGGATCCCCCTCTGGCATGCCACAGTCCAGGTGTTAGTCCCCTTGAAACAACTTTTCCATCACTATTGTGGCCAGAAAGAGTCCCTGTTGTTTTTAAAATTCGCCTGCCCATTGAAGTCAATGGCGGTTCGCGCGGTTCGCCGGTTCGCGAACATTTGCGGAAGTTCGCGTTCGCCATTCGCGAACCGAAAATTTTGGGTTCACGACAACACTATTAATAATATTTACCTTGCAGATAGTAGACAGAAGAAATAGAGATACATTATTGCACGTAACTTAAGAGCATATTGCAATGTCATTAGAACAACGTGGTCCAAATACCACTGTGCTTCACCAGTGTCCACTGTGGTGCACACTGGTATTTGGACCATGAGAAACACTTGCATGACCTCTGTTTGGTGGATGCAAGACATGTGAAATTTGAAAACAGTTACATTGAGTACAATGCTTTAATCTTTGTGAATGCAATATTAAAATCTTCATATTTGATTGTTGCTAATTATACTGCACTATTATGTATAATTTTGTATTTTTTTATGAGTGGCTGTATATCTTTTTGTCTGATATCTGTTTATTGTCTCAATCCCAGAAAACTGCCATCCCGCACAGGGGAGGAAAAAGCACAGTGCAGCAAAATTACATACGTATTTGCTATTGGACAAATCAGGGAAGGCAAAGCATCGGCGATTCGGCAGACATAAACTTGTGAGAACTCAATACATCATTGGAATCAGAAGAACTTGCTACCTGTTAGGGATAGTAAGTGTATTTGCATGTGTTAAGTCCCCAAGGTAAGTCTTGGCGGTCCTACTGTGAGCTAGTACTGTGTCCCTTTTTGGGCAAAAGGTTTTCTTAGCCTACCGAGGCCCCAGAGGGGGCTTAGGGAAGAAAGAGAACTCGATGTATTGAAGCCTAGGTTTGAACTGAATTGGAGGATGTGAGAGTCAGGTAAAGGAACAGAATGTGGGTGTGAGGGAGGACAGGGAAGAAGACGAGAGAAGGAAAAAAAAGGGATGGGGTGGGGGCATGGGAGGTTTCCACCTCTGGTGGATGCCTGTATTTTATTTATTTTTGTATCTACTTTATTCTGTCTCCAGGTGCATGACAAGAGAATGCAGGGTAAAATGAACGCAATGAATGCAAAATATATGAAGTAGAAACATAGCAAATTTAAAGACATTTTCCAGTCTGGTTACTTTGGCCAACACATTTAAAATTCGATTTAAATTCACCCCAAATAATTCACACTTTAATAATAAACCCTGATGATACTTTAGGGATCATTCATTCTAGATCAGGGATCTCAAACGCTGCCCCCCTCTCCCAAATGTTTGCACCTTACTGTTTACAGAGTTCTTTGGATGCAATAAATGAGCAGAAAATCAAGGAAATTGTAGTTCATCAACATCTGATCGGCCAAAGTTTCTGATCACTTTTTATTCTTTTAATAATTTGAATTGTCCCGTACAAAGAGAGTTAGATGGATTGTATATGAAGATATAGAATTTGATTCAAAGAACTTCTGTGCAGCATTTTAACAAATCCAAAGTGGATGATTTGTTACCTATAGATGGCGAAGACACAAGCATGTTTATTTAAGACCAAACTTTTCACCACCACATGTTGCCTTCTCTAATTTCCCTGCAACTGTATATTTTACAATTGCAACACAAAGCGTTCATCTGTAGAACAGTGAGTATTGATGGAAACATTTTGGTTTCTTTTACCACAGGGCTTAAGAGTGTGGGACGGCATAAATATTCATGTTGGTAATTTTCAGTAGACCACTAACAGTTTGAGGCTTTAGAAACCGATGCTACATTAAAACCACATAATATTTATGTCTATGAATGTAAAGCATGTATGTGACTTCAAAACAATGAAGGCGCAGATACGTTTGTGTTTTATATATATATATATATATATATATATATATATATATATATATATATATATATAGTTATATATATAATGCAGTTTAGTGTTTGCACTGTTCAGAACAAATACGTCTAAACAAAATAGCTAAACCAAATACAAAAAAATAAAATAAATTATGATAAATCAAATACAGCCAAAGAAAATAAAGGATAAAAGGATAATTCTTTTGATATGTCATTGTTATCCCAGTAAGGTGTGCTGGCTGTGTATCATTACAGGCCTGGAGTCTCTGACAATGTCAAAAATCAATTACACACTCAGGAAAAGAATGGCTGTCTTCAATGTTATGTCAATTCCCTGTAACAATTTCATCCAGTCTTTAGTGTGTTGAATTTTCACATTAATGTGAGTACAACCAAAAATAGTGTTTATTCCAGTTTGTTTTTTTCCATCGTTCTTACATCATGGTGTAGCCTACTACATTTTTTTTAAGCAATAATATTATTGAAATTGTATATGTGTAATATATGAAAAATAGGAAAAAAAATTAAAAGAATTTGAGTTAAAGAGATACTCACCTTTAACGTTTCTAAAGCTTTTTCCTTGAGGTGACAGGCAGCAACAAGTTCTGCCAAGACCAGGAAGAAGCTCAACCAATAAGGAGTCTCCCATTCTGGCCTGATATTAAACTTTAATTCCTGTCCATATTCGTAATCAGTTTATTATTCTGTCCACAGTTTTGTGAATGGAGCTGTATATGGTGGTTGTCTATGTCTTCCTAAAAGCCAGTGGAAGGAGGTTGAGACTTGAGCATTATGCGCTTATACATGGGCCAAAGATTGATAGAGGAAGTATATACAAACAAAATGTGTGAACACAACCCCAGTGAAAATAGTGATAATTGAAAACGAACCGGAACTTCCCTGTGGCATCCATCTCGTATGTAAATTTTAAACCATAATCATTCTCGTGAATATAGTCCAAGAAGGATGATAGTCCAAGAAGTATGGTTTAAAATTTACATACGAGATGAATGCCATTACTTTACATTTCTTGGACATATGTTTTTTTGTTGAGAACAACAAAATTGAGTCAAAATGTTTCTTTAAAAAAACTGAGGGCAACAGCTATATACACAGGAAGAGTTGTCACCAGGAGAAATGGCTAGAAACAATCCCAAAAAGTCAATTAATACCTGTCAGGAGAAATTGTACAAAGAAATCAGATTATAGGGAGCAAGCTAAACATCTAAAAAATAAATTCATAACAAAGAAATATGAACCTACTTTGTTGGATAAAGAAATTGAGGAAATAGAAAAAAAGAACAGGAAAGATCTAATGACATCTAAACCCAAAAAAACTCCCACAAATAATTATAATTTCTCTTTTATTACACAGTATAATATACAACATTGGAAAATAAAAAAGATTTTCAATAAACATTGGAATATTTTATGTAGGGATCCTATACTGGGCAAAGTGTTACCCAAGAAAATGCCAATTATCTTTAGGAGAACAAGAAATCTGAAAAATATATTGGCACCCAGCTATGCATTAAAAATTCAACGTAAGGGTAGACCACTTAACATCAATGGTTTTAACCCTTGCAATGCTTGCAAAGCATGCAAAAACCAAAAATATACACAAAAGAAAGAATTCATGAGTTTCACAACAAGAGAGAGGTTTAAAATAAAATCTAACATAAATTGTAACACCAAAAATGTAGTCTACATGTTGCAATGCCCATGTGGGAAACAATATGTGGGAAGAACCTGTAGAAAACTTAAAGAAAGAATATTGGAACATCAAAATAATATAAAAAAAAAATCAACTAAACACATAATACCTTTACATTGCAACTCTTGCAACTATTTTTGTTGGCAAAATTTTTCTTTCGTGGGCATTGAGCATGTAGATCTTTACTGGAGAGGAGGAGATTTGACCAAGAAACTCTCACAGAGAGAAACATTTTGGAAAATAAACTAAAAACACTCCAACCTTCTGGTTTAAATTTGGATATCGATTTGTGGAGTTTTTTTTGAGGACTGACTTTTGCTGTGTGAAATACTTTTTTTCTGAATAGAAATTGCACTCCTTTTTTCATTTCTTACTAATATCTTTATTTGGGTAACACAATATAAATATTGGAAAGGATAATCTGATACATATGGTATATGTTATTATTATCATTAGTATTACCTGTTGGCTTTTTGAAATCTCAAAAAGAAAAACATATTTGTTGGGGAATATTGAAATATTGCAAGAAAGGAGATGGAAAAGGGGAGTGCGAGATATTTATATAAAAATGGGCTCCACCTCTCTCACTTAATCACTAATATATTATAAAGACAATTAAATTATGACATCTTGTTGTTTATTCACCTATTTTGTACACACTTTCAAAATAGGGAATGTAAAAATCATTATATATGGATTATGTAAATATATGGAGTATTTCATTTCTTATTTATTATATATTTTATTTTTCATCCTTATTGTATCATTTTTTATGTATATATTTATTTTTGTTTTATTTTATTTTATTTTATTGATTATTATTATATTCTTTATTTTATATATTTTTTATTTTTATTTATTTATATATATTTTTTTGTAGAAAGCTTTTTCCTATTAAAAGTAGGACGTTAATGAATATATTCCTGCATTCACATAATGTGTTGTGATTTATATTGTGTTATCCAGAGTCTTTTTAATTGTTCCTCCCCCTCATTGTGCTTCTGTTCACTTGTATATCTTCGGAGAAATTGAAAATTAACGATCGTCATTTACTTCCGGGTATGTGGAACGCACATTTGGAACGCAAGGGGCGTGCGTGATGACGATATCCCGCACAAGTAGGAAGTGCCGCCCGAATAGAGAAGAAACACCGTCCAGGAATCATTCAATAACGAGCTTCTGGAGGGGATATATAGGAACTTTTGGGGGGAATGTTTTTATATTTTTGCTGTAACTTATGCACCAAGTCCCTGAGGAAGTCCCCTCTTAGGACGAAACGCGTAGGACGCCCAGCGGTGATATGCTAATTGTTTTAAACTTATATGTAAGTTATTACATTTCTTTTTTACTTCACTCTGGAACTGCACTTTATTTCTCCATATATTTTCTCTTTTGAGTTAATTTTCCAACCCACTGATGGGAGTATGAAGATGAACATAGAAAATATGGAAGAAAAGGATTTCATTCAAACCTGTTTTACATCTAACAATTTGTGAGTGGCCAATTGTAAATTAGACATCTTCATTTACTCTCACACAGTTAAGCGCTATGTTTTTCCATTGTATCTGTATTTAGCAGATTATCCCCTATTCTATTTGCATTGATAGAGGAAGTAATGATTTTTTTTTTTTTTTACTAATGTAAAGGGCTTGGCTTATAACTGCAGAGATGTTTGCTATTTGCTGCAGGACCAAGCAACAGTAAACAGGGAGACAGGGGTCAGGGGACATCCTTGTACTGTAACCTATACAATGGTGCTTGACGTATCTTAACAATAATCAATCTAATTAAGAGTGCGGCATTACACTGCCTTGTTTAAATGAATGCATCATATTTTACCTCCTTTGAACTCTTGCTCGGCTCCACTTGTCTGTTCTTTTTGTGTAGACATTTGCTTTATTCCTACACTTTCGTACATTTTAACAGTAATAATGTACTTTCAGTTCATGTAAACAGTGACATATTTTAAATTGCCTTAAAAAAAATATTTATGAAATCTGTTGTGATAAATTTACTCTCAACGTTTTTCTTGAAGGTGAGCTTAAATCGGTACGCTTGTTTTAACCAGACCACATTCTTAAACAGTAATCAATAAAATAATTCTAGAACTTTGCTGTTAAGCTGACGTTTTTCCAGCAGTCTGGAAAGCTGCCAAATTCTCACATCCTTATTTAATACCCATTGACCACACTTATGGCAGGCAAAGAAAGCCCCTTAAAACAAATGAACTGCTATACAATAGGAACATTCTGTACAAAGTAGAAAAATCTTACAACTAAGTTCACAAGGAGGGCATTAAAAGAGACCTGAAACTCAGAAGAAAGTGCCTGTACTTAGTAAACCAGACATAAAACACCAAATTAAATATAATGAGCAGAATTAATGCACATGCCACCTCTACGGTGTTCATCATTACCATTTATCAGCCACCCATGTAAATAGGGCATTTAGAAATATGAACACTGTAATCATCACAAATAATAAACTCACAATACTCTTTTTTTTGTATCGTTGCAAATTGTGCAAAATACACATAGTAGATGTGTAGACGCACTTACTGTTTTTTAAGAAGAAACAAATGATGTCCTCGCATTTTATATATTGTTTTAATTTAAAGACATAAAGCAAGACCTTTTAATGTGAAAACAAACTGTATAAATACAAATAAAACATATCAAGTGAAAAAAAAACAACATTCAATTTGTAATTTACAACAAAAAATAAACAGATAACAAAAAACAAAAAAATTGCAAAGCAAAGGATTATTGTTGAATGCCAACCTCGCTGTTTACAATCAGCCGTAATTAAAATTTTTCTATTTGACTACTACTGCATTTGAACACAGTGTTTAAGTAGGACAATTGATCCCGTTCTCTTGATGGTGAATGGTTATTGTATTGACAAGAAGCATGACGCAACATTTTAATATTGTGCTTATCCTTCTATATAGGTAGCATCCTCAGGGCATTTTCCACTTCAGAACACTTTTCCACAGCACACTTAAAACATATCAGGTGTGCACAGGTTTTATTCTCTACTAGGTTGTACAAAAATTAAAGCTTTGACTTACGTTAAAAGTAAAGGCTGTATAATCCTGGAGCCAATGCTTCACCTGCCCTTCATATGATACAGATAATGCAATTCTCATTTGGGATAGTGGCTACATTGCCTAGCATTAACGCAGAACTGACAGCTGCAAAATTACATCTATTGATCACAGTGTAAGCAAGAATGTTTCACCAACATTTAATTGACCAGATCCCAAAATGGAAAAGCATTAACTTTAGTTCTGCAGCTGAGTCTGAAGTTCCTTATAGAAATTCTACAGAGGAAAATAACTTGTTAAAGCCATAAAAACAAAATTTTGCTTTATGAAAGACTACATTTTATATTATTGTACAGGAACCGTTTACATAATGTAAAGAAACAACATATTTCTTGTGTTTGGTGGACAATGTTTATAAAGTGTATTGGGTACCAAGAGAGTAAATATTCAGGAGAACATTATTACCCGTCAACATTTAGAGCAACTATTCCAGTGGCAAAATAGGTAGATGGGTGTATGGATGGATAGATAGACAGATGGACAGTCAGACAAGTTGGCAGATATATAATTAGAATTTGTTGTTGTTTCAGAGGTCATAGCTATTATTAATATTAATAAAGCACCAACATATTCCTCAGCGCTGTACAATGGGTGGACTAACAGACACGTATTTGTAACCAGATGAGTTGGACACACAGGACCAGAGGGGTTGAGTGCCCTGCTCAATGAGCTTACATGCTAGAGGGAGTGGGGTATAGTGACACAAAAGGTAAGGGTAGGGTAGGATAGTATTCACTGAGGGCTTAGTGTTTTGTTTTGATGCCCGTTTCAGAAGAGGAATCAGGGTGCAGGGAGAGAAAGCTGTTCACAGTATAATTAATACGCTTTCCTGAAGAAGTACATTTTCAAAGATTTTTTGAATTAGTGGAGACTGGGTAAGCATCTAACGGAGGAGGGAAGGGCGTTCCATAGGAATGGTGGAGCCCTAGAGAAGTCTTTAAGGCGAGCATCAGATATAGGAGTACGAACAGAGGATAGACATAGACTAACTAGTAGAATTTAACAAAATGCTAAGGTAATATTTGTTGGAATGATGTCACAAAAGTGGAAGTAATAAAAATAAAACAAGGTGGGCACACTCAACTTAACTGCAAAGTGGCCCCAAAATGAAGCTATGTAAGCAAATGCTGGGTGCTCACTTACATAGGGTTCTATCCCCCAAAGAACCCAAGTACATATGAATATGAATAGAATAAGGAGCACAACCATAAATATTTATGTACAAGAAAAATCTTTATTACATGGGTACATACTATTGGAATATCTCTTTAAATATGAAACAAAAGATACAAAGTCATAATGCTGTAAAAAATCTACCAGAAAAAATTCTGGACATATATAACCGCAAAATGCGTAATATGTAAATGAAAATAATCTGTAACTTAGACAAACAAATATAATGCTAGTACAATCGAAACCCCAAAAAGCCCCCAACGTTTCGGCAAGAAGCCTTTATCAAGGCTCCCTGACGAAACATTGGGGGCTTTTTGATTGACTCTGTCCCTGCTTCTCACTAGGTCTAGTATGGTTTTGGTATTATTTTATATTTTGTATCCTTTTTTGGGGCTTTGGATTGTACTAGCATTATATTTGTTTGTCTACGTTACAGATTTTTTTCATTTACATATTACGCATTTTGCGGTTATATATGTCCAGATTTTTTTCTGGTAGATTTTTTACAGCATTATGACTCTGTATCTTTTGTTTCATATTTAAAGAGATATTCCAATAGTATGTACCCATGTAATAAAGATTTTTCTTGTACATAAATATTTATGGTTGTGCTCCTTACTCTATTCATATACAAAAGTGGAAGTAAGCAGAATTGATGATCTCTCTTGAATTTATAATAAAAATATTGGAATAACCCAAAAATGAAACCAGAATTACACTTGTTAGGGAACAAGGGGACTGTGATAGATATCATAAATGGCAGGGTATAGATCCGAACAGGAACAGATGTGGGTAGCAAAGTACAGTGAGATACCGTATTTATCGGCGTATAACACGCACTTTTTCTCCCTGAAAATAGGGGGCAAATGATGTGTGCGTTTATATACAACGATATACCATATTTTTCGCTCCATAGGACGCACTTTTTTCCCCCTCAAAAGTGAGGGGAAATGTCTGTGCGTCTTATGGAGCGAATGTGAAGGTTTACTTACCTGTCTTGAAGCGTGGGCCGGTGTTCAGCGCGCACTGCGGTACTGGAACTTCAATTTCAGGTTCCAATTTCCGGCGAAACTGAAAGGAAGTGCGCACTCAGTGTGCACACTTCCTTTCAGTCCCGCCAGAAACCGGAACCTGAAATTGAAGTTCCTGTACCGCGGTGCGCGCTGTGAAGCCGGCCCACGCTTCAAGACATGTAAGTAATTATGGGACAAGGGGAGGGAAAGTGCACTATGGGACAAGGGGAGGGGGGACACTATGGGAGGGGGGAGAACACTATGGGATGAGGGGGGGAACACTATAGGAGGGGGTGGAGAATACTATGGAAAGGGGGGAACACTATGGGATGAGGGGGGGGGAACACTATGGGAGGGGGGAGAATACAATGGGAGGGGGGAAATTTCCTGAAATGTCCTTCTTAAAATGAGGTGCGTGTTATATGCCGGTGCGTGTTATACGCCGATAAATATGGTACTTCTCATTATATTGTCAAGGGGGGTAGAGTCTACACTATTTACATTGAACAGTGATGGCAAAACATTAAGGTAAAATCTCATAAAATGCGAATAAAGAAATCTCAAAGATTCAGGGCACTACCACTGGTGTGTTTTCGAAGAAGAAGAAGTAATATTTTTAAGTCTGGAAACTGATTGAGAGTTTTCAGTACGTGATTGGTTTATTGAGCCGTTGAGGTATGAATGAAGTAGAAGATAACTTTTTTACAGCGTATCGCCAACAACCTTTTAAAAACCAAACAATCAGTCGAAACTATAAAGTTTTGTAGATTCCCTTACATGAAATCCCATTGTTTCTAAAGACATTGCTGCATACAACATAATTTGCTTCAGTATTCTAATGAATTATATACTATTTATTCAAACCCTATGGATTTTTGGGGGGATGCATTGCATCATTATAAAGTACTAGTGTCAAAGTGTAGATTCTGTTGTTTTATATAATAGAATATTCCAATCCCATTTTCCACACATCTTAGAGGAAAAATATATTCAATGCATTATTTCTAAGAATCTGCCACTCATTCTTTTGTTACTATGGAGGACTTTATTAAAGGAAGAGTTGATATGACTTTACAACTGATTTTCACATACAGTGAAATTGCCATTTTCTCTTAGTTGCTTGTTTTCTTTTGCCAAATAAGCTTGTAAGGCAGGCTCCATAAACGCAATCGACACTGCCCATGTCAAGTTTATTGTGGCTTGTAAAATAACTGAGAATACCTTGTTGGCTGTTCAATTTAGACATTTCAGGCTGCGTACTTCTGTAAGAAACATACATTTTCCAAGCCAGTTTTGTGAATGGGAAGTCACTGATTGGCTAAGAGTGTCAGCTGACCGCTGTCTGCCCATCAGCGGTGCCCCTGCCCAGAGGCACTAAGCACTTCCTGTATCTGAAATTTCAAAAGCGTGGTGCGGCCGGGGGAGATGAGACAGGAGCTGGAGGCAACTTCAGGGTTAAACCATTCAAAAACGATTAACCTCTGAAGATAAGAATGCACGCGGGCCTCCTGGCACTATACAACATCATTTAGATAAGGTTGTTTTGGTGCCTGGCGTGTTCCTTTAAGTGGATACATTTTGTTGTATAGTCAACTGTCATTTTGAACAGACAGTGCAAAAAACTTTTTCTCCACTTATTTCTTCTTAGAGGTACATTTAAGAGCCAGAAGGATTTCTTTACTAAATTGTAAATGGTGGAGATTGGGATTCAAATGACTAAACTCCAACTTTATTCACGATGTGGAAATAAATGAGTTGAATAATTTTTCCACCTGATCTATTTTGGCCTGACCATTGCTATTCAGTTTTCAATCGCTTTTAAAGCCAGACTTGAGGGCATAGAGGTCTATAGACTACATAAGAGCAGAACAATTTGGAGTCATCAACCAGAAATGACATTTTAGTATAAAAAGATGATTATGTAATGCTCTGTAAGAAAAAATGTCTAATGTTTAAAGTGTGAAGAAAGAAATGGGAATTTTTTTTAACAAAAAATAGATTTGAGAACCAAAATCATGTATTGTACATGTACCAATGAAGAATACCAGTAAGAATAACAACATTTTATTATCACTACTTCTTCTGCAAGGAGTTTGATTATCTGAGTGCTAATATATGCAAATTATGGTTATTTCACAAACCTAATGACATGAAACATCTTTGTGAGAAGCTGTTAGTGTTTTTCTTGTTAATCTCTAAAGATTTTATTTTGTGTTCTGTTTTTTGTATTTTTTATTATTGAGATACAAAAATAGTTACTTAGTTTAACTCTATTTTTATGTGCACAGGGATTACAGCATATTCTCTCATTAATTATGTTGTTATGATTTCTGCTCCCTATTCACAGTTACATATTGCAACCAACTGTCTAACCGTAGACACTGTTGTGCATATGGTCGTGTGTTACTGTCCTATATGTGTATTATTTTTAGTTTGACGATCAAAAAAAAGAGAAATTTATTGTCAATAATAATTCAGTCAACGTTTACAGTAATAGTTATTAATAATATATTTTCATAGTTTTGGCATGTCCTACAGCCTCACAGACTTCTCAGTTCCAATGTAGGAATTTATCTATTTGGCTCCTTTTTTATATATCATTGTCCACTGCAAAAATAATGCAAACAAAACTCAAGCATTGTTAAGAAGCAACAGGGTTCTGGATCTTGCTCAAATAAAACCACTCTATAAGAAAATGATTGGGTACAGAATTAAACGGACTCTCCAGGCAGAGTAGTTTACTCACCTGGTTCCAGCACCAGGAGCCTCGCGAAGCCGCGCCCCCTATTTCGTCAAAATGATGAAATAGGTGGGCGCGAGCAGGGAGCAATCAGACGCTTCCTTTTGGAAGCGTCATTGCTCCCTTGTGCGCATGCACGGCTTCTCCGCACATGCACACATACTTCATAGGGCGGCATTCTCTGAAGTCCTGAGCGTCCTGAAGTCCTAGTGCAAGACCGCAAGCTGAGCTGAGCCCGCCCCCTCTCCTCTGCTGACAGGCAGGAGAGAGAAGGCGCGCACACAGTGCCTTCTCTCTCCTGCACACGTCAGACGTATACATCTGACGTGTACAAGGCCTTTTTAGGGCCCTACATGATAGGAACTCCCTCTGGTGGCTGTCTGAGTGACGGCCACTGGAGGTATTCCTATCAATCAATGTAAACACTGTATTTTTTCTGAAAATACAGTGTTTACATTAGATTGCCTGCAGGGAGCTATAGATCTCACCTGAACAAATACATTAAGCTGTAGTTGTTCAGGTGACTATAGTGTCCCTTTAACTACAAAGAACCTTTCTAATTCACTATGCTAGTGTTTCTTTTTTTTGGTAATAATACTAATGATGTTGAGCTTGCAGCTAGGATTGCTAGATTAATTAGTCCACTTGGTTGACCCGTTATCATCAATTTCACTTTTACATTAGATAATCAAGGTGGTTGATTAGTTAGTCTGTCTTCATTGATATTGTATTGGCGGTACTGATTGCTTGGGTTAAATAGTTTGATGTATACGTATGATTGCTATATTGTTCATGCTTTTATTTCATGTAAGATATATTGTTTTATGTCTATTTCAATAAAAACTATATTCTGAAAAACAAAACCCTGTATGTTGGTAGCTAACATATTTGGGCAGGTAGCGCATGTCTCTGGTGCCTGTAAGTTTTCGGGTGCATCCTACCTACCTTTTATCAACACATCCCAGTACGGTGTAGTTTGAGGATACAAAGGGCTTAGCTTGGAAACTCCCATGTCTTCTCTCCTCCCACCAATAGGAAAAAAAAATTAAAAATACTACAGTAAAATTAGAATATATATCAGGTAGAAAGTAGAATTGTGAATTTCTTAATGATTTAGGAAGAAATAAAAGAGAAACAAGTGATGGATCTATTATGTAAACAAAAATAAATGCCCAAAGGAGAAATACTTAGGTAACTTCCAATTAGTGATGTCACGAACATAAAATTTTCCGTTCGCGGATGAGAACGTGAACTTCCGCAAATGTTCGCGAACGGGCGAACCGCCATAGACTTCAATAGGCAGGCGAATTTTAAAACCCACAGGGACTCTTTCTGGCCACAATAGTGATGGAAAAGTTGTTTCAAGGGGATTAACACCTGGACTGTGGCATGCCGGAGGGGGATCCATGGCAAAAATCCCATGGAAAATTACATAGTTGATGCAGAGTCTGGTTTTAATCCATAAAGGGCATAAATCACCTAACATTCCTAAATTGTTTGGAATAACGTGTTTTAAAACATCAGGTATGATGTTGTATCGATCAGGTAGTGTAAGGGTTACGCCCGCTTCACAGTGACAGACCAAACTCCCCGTTTAACGCACCGCAAACAACCGCAAACAGTCCATTTGCACAAGGTTGGATACCAAGCTAGCCATGTCCCGTTCCGTGTCCTCACTGATGTCATTGAAGGTCTCTTCCTCCACCCAGCCACATACAACACCAAGGGTCCCCGAAAGGTGACAACAAGACCCCTGTATTTTTTTTTTTAAATGTACACTACTGTTACACCAGATATGAGTTGCACTGGTGTGACACTGTGCCCTGGCAGGCCCTGAAATGCACACGTGTGAAGGAAACTGACTGCTATTATATTACAGTCAAAAAAGTTTTTTTTTTTTTTTTTTAAATGCAAGCTATTGTGCCCCCAAAACGTTTGTGTGTGGGGGTGCAGGAATGACGTGGGCCAATGGGAGCCTGAACCAACTTTTGGCTCCCACTGCCCCTTTAAGAGCGAGCTCGTGACTCGAGCCGTGCTCCTAGTGCCAGGCTGGCCACGTGACCGATCACTGCGGTCAGTGCACGTGGCTAAGTCAGAAGAGGAGATCAAGCCGCATGCGGCTCATGTGGAGGCAGGAGTGATCCAGCCACGCGCGGCTCAAGCGTATGAGCCAGGTCAGTCCCAGGATAAGGCAAATACAGCCACAACCACTTATCCCAATCACACACCTTTCCTAACGTCCTATCCCATTAAAAGCATATTACCGCGTATTTAATAAAACAGATAGACCCCCTACTTCATCCAGGTTACCGATCGATGGTTCGATATTCTGAGCCCTCTCTGATTTACTGTACACAACTATTCGATATTCCCACAAATTTTATATAGCATTTTATGTTTGTTTGAGACCACCTTAAAAATATTGGATATCGCTAAAAATCTGGATCCCTCTGACTACGGCTAAATTCATCTTCTACATCAGAACACTACTCCAAAGATTGGGTTATATCCATGTCTCGGGTCTTTCATTTAGAATAGGGGCAACTTCGGTCTCCTTCAACACTGACACTCCAGTGCATATTATTAAAAGATTGGGCAGATGGAAATCCTCAGTCTACAACCGATATATTCCTCATCCCGAGAAAGAAATGAGGAAAGCTTTTAAAAGTTTGGCTTTGTAAATTTGATGCAATAAGTGTGTTTTTCTTTAATACATTTTCACCCTCTTTGCATGAACCCGAATAACATATATTACTAATATGTTTCTGAACATATATATTATATTATTCACTCACTCACTCACTCTCTGGGCTGGTCTAAGACATCATGCTGGCTTGGTCCAACGATAAATGACTATGGGGGATAATGTATAATAAACACAGGTTACTGGCTATGGGGGGGGGGGGATAATGTATAATAAACACAGGTTACTGGCTATTGGAGGGATAATGTATAATAAACACAGGTTACTGGCTATGGGAGGGATAATGTATAATAAACACAGGTTACTGGCTATGGGAGGATAACGTATAATAAACACAGGTTACTGGCTATGGGAGGGATAATGTATAATAAACACAGGTTACTGGCTATGGGAGGATAACGTATAATAAACACAGGTTACTGGCTAATGGGGGATAATGTATAATAAGCACAGGTTACTGGCTATGGGAGGATAATGTATAATAAACACAGGTTACTGGCTATGGGAGGGATAATGCATAATAAACACAGGTTACTGGCTATGGGGGGATAATGTATAATAAACACAGGTTACTGGCTATGGGAGGGATAATGTATAATAAACACAGGTTACTGGCTATGGGAGGGATAATGTATAATAAACACAGGTTACTGGCTATGGGGGGATAATGTATAATAAACACAGGTTACTGGCTATGGAAGGGATAATGTATAATAAACACATGTTACTGGCTATGGGAGGGATAATGTATAATAAACACAGGTTACTGGCTATGGGGGGAGATAATGTATAATAAACACAGGTTACTGGCCATGGGGGGTGATGTATAATAAACACAGGTTACTGGCTATGGAGGGATAATGTATAATAAACACAGGTTACTGGCTATGGGAGGATAATGTATAATAAACACAGGTTACTGGCTATGGGAGGATAATGTATAATAAACACAGGTTACTGGCTATGGAGAGGATAATGTATAATAAACACAGGTTACTGGCTATGGGGGGATAATGTATAATAAACACAGGTTACTGGTTGTGGGGTGATAATGTATAATAAACACAGGTTACTGGTTGTGGGGGGATAATGTATAATAGACACAGGTTACTGGCTATGGGGGAGATAATGTATAATAAACACAGGTTACTGGCTATGAGAGGATAATGTATAATAAACACAGGTTACTGGCTATGGGGGGATAATGTATAATAAACACAGGTTACTGGCTATGGGGGATAATGTATAATAAACACAGGTTACTGGCTATGGGGGGATAATGTATAATAAACACAGGTTACTGGCTTTAGGGGGATAATGTATAATAAACACAGGTTACTGGCTATGGGAGGATAATGTATAATAAACACAGGTTACTGGCTATGGGGGATAATGTATAATAAACACAGGTTACTGGCTATGGGAGGATAATGTATAATAAACACAGGTTACTGGCTATGGGAGGTAATGTATAATAAACACAGTTTACTGGCTATAGGGAGGATAATGTATAATAAACACAGGTTACTGGCTATGGGGGATAATGTATAATAAACACAGGTTACTGGCTATGGGGGGATAATGTATAATAAACACAGGTTACTGGCTATGGGGGGGATACTGTATCATAAACACAGGTTACTGGCTATGGAGGATAATGTATAATAAACACAAACACACAAAAGAAATACAAATAAAAAAAAATAATGCAGCTTCAGAATTAATCTAAATTGTATGCTGTCTAGGAGGTGGGAAGGTCTGGGAGGGAGGGTCTGCTGCTGATTGGCTGGAATGTGTCTGCTGACTGTGAGGTACAGGGTCAAAGTTTACTCAATGATGATGAATAGGGGGCGGACCGGACATTGCATATGTTCGCCATCCGTGGCGAACGCGAACAAGCTATGTTCGCCAGGAACTATTCGCCAGCGAACCGTTCGGGACATCACTACTTCCAATAAATCCAAAAATGTAATTTATAAAAAATAACCTATGTAAATAAATATTATTATCAGGATTAAAATTTTTAATGTGATGGCCTCTCCAGGTCACTTTGCTTTATTGTAAATCCTCTCTTTCGCCTAAACTCACTGCTTCTTTTACAGTATATGATGTGATGATCCTGTGTGTTGAGTAGTTTACAAATGCTCTGCACCATCATATACTCTGGACTACAGAGAATATCACAGAATAACAGTGCCACTGAGTGTGTGAAGTGTATGCACTCAGAATCAATCGAGATGCCTTGCAAGGTCCCAATCATGACTGGATATGAATAAGAAAATACATGGAGCTGGGATTGACAATCCAACTCTGCAAAGGCTAACACATTTTTTTTAAGATCTTTAGCATCAAGTAAATTAATGAAACCCATTAATTGTCACTGATTGTAAGTACATACAGTGAGGGAAAAAAGTATTTGATCCCCTGCTGATTTTTAACATTTGCCCAGTGACAAAGAAATGATCAGTCTATAATTGTAATGGTAGGTGTATTTTAACTGTGAGAGACAGAATAACAAAAAGAAAAAATCAAGAAAATCGCATGTCCAAAAAGTTATATATTGATTTGCATGTCAATCAGTGAAATAAGTATTTGACCCCTTCAACGTAGTAGTTGGTGGCAAAACCCTTGTTGGTAATCACAGAGGTCAGACGTTTCTTGTAGTTGGCCACTAGGTTTGTACACATCTCAGGAGGGATTTTGCCCCACTCCTCTTTGCAGATCCTCTCCAAGTCAAGTAAGGTTTTGATGCTGACATTTGGCAACTCAAACCTTCAGCTCCCTCCACAGATTTTCTATTGGATTAAGGCTGGAGACTGGCTAGGCCACTCCAGGACCTTAATGTGCTTCTTCTTGAGCCACTCCTTTGTTGCCTTGGCTGTATGTTTTGGGTCATTGTCATGCTGGAGTACCCATTCACAACCCATTTCAAAGCCCTGGCTGAGGGAAGGAGGTCCTAACCCAAGATGTGACGGTACATGGCCCTGTCCATCGTCCCTTTGATGCGGTGCAATTGTCCTGTCCCCTTAGCAGAAATAAACCCTCAAAGCATAATGTTTCCACCTCCATGTTTGATGGTGGAGGATGGTGTTCTTGGGGTCATAGGCAGCATTACTCCTCCTCCAAACATGGCAAGTTGATGCCAAAGAGCTCGATTTTGGTCTCATCTGACTACAACACTTTCTCCTCTAAATCATTCAGATGTTCATTTACAAACTTCGAATGGGACTGTACATGTGCTTTCTTGAGCAGGGGGACCTTGCGGGCAATGCAGGATTTCAGTCCTTCACGATGTAGTGTGTTAACAATTGTTTTCTTGGTGGCTATGGTCCCAGCTGCCTTGATATCATTAACAAGATCCTCCCGTGCAGTTCTGGTCTGATTCCTCACCGTTCTCATAATCATTGAAACTTCTCGGGGTGAAATCTTGCATGGAGCACCAGACCGAGGGAGACTGACAGTTATTTTGTGCTTCTTCCATTTGCGAATAATCGCACCAACTGTTGTCACCTTCTCACCAAGCTGCTTGGCGATGGTTTTGTGGCCCATTCCAGCCTTGTGTAGGTCTACAATCTTGTCCCTGACATCCTTGGACAGCTCTTTGGTCTTGGCCATGGTGGAGAGTTTGGAATCTGATTGATTGATTGCTTCTGTTGACAGGTGTCTTTTATACCGGTAACGAGCTGAGATTAGGAGCACTCCCTTTAACCCCTTAAGGACCAAACGTCTGGAATAAAAGGGAATCATGACATGTCACACATGTCATGTGTCCTTAAAGGGTTAAGAGAGTGCTCCTAATCTCAGCTCGTTACTTGTATAAAAGACAGATGGGAGCTAGAAATCTTGCTGATTGATAGGGCATCAAATACTTATTTCACTCATTGACATGCAAATCAATTTATAACTTTTTCGACATGCGTTTTTCTGGATTTTTTTTTGTTATTCTGTCTCTCAGGTTAAAATACACCTACAATTAAAATTATAGACTAATCATTTCTTTGCCAGTACTTTTTCCCCTCACTGTAACTCCTGGATCCATGCATACAGCAATTTATTATCAATTTGTTGCTACCCTGTTTTTTTTCTCGGAAGTCCAGCTTCTTATGACTCACCCCTTTCCCATGACAATTCTGGAGAAAGGGGTTGTAAACTTTGAAGGCCATGTTTTTTTTATCACTCAAAGCATGACATTTAAAAATTATATATTTTACCTTTATGCAACAACATTTGTAATTTCACTGGCAGCTTCTAAAAGCAGTGCATTTTACTCTATAACACTAATGATCATAACAATGAGAAAAGCCACAATTAATTCATTACACTTGCATATTAAAAAAAACAACATGATTATTATTGCTTGATTTATTATCATGCCTTATTAAAAGAACCATTGTTTGCTGCATGTTTATTTGAGCTTGGTTACTTCACACATAAAATATATAAATGTGGTATAAAAAACATAATATCCTTTATTAGATTCTATTTTTTTTCGTACCAAAAAATGGCCCAGGTTTGGTTCTTTGTATACTCAAACACGGACAGGTCCAGCTGTGTAGTTGTCGAGTAAATGTTAATCTAATACAGGTTACCAGGTCAAATGCAATCACAGTCTTGTGGGAAAAGCTTAATAGTGTTCTGCTTCTTCTAACACAGTAAACTTAGATATTATATGATAGGTTAAACACAAGTGAACCTTGGCAAGACTGTTCTTGAGAGTAGGATTTAGTACAAAGGAAAATACATTGGAACAGTGACCTAGGATTGACTTTGCACTCAAAGAGACCACTGAAAAAGCTAAAGTTTGCCGGGAAACGTGTCTCCTTTAAAATGCTTGCTAACTTATTCCCCAGGTCAGTTGAATGTTGCAAGTCGGAGTAGAGATGAAGGTTATATGGAGCTTCCGTGCAGCTTTTCTTCTTTGTAAGGAAAAATGTTTATTGAACATTTATGGAAATCTAGTATGCGTTCCCCGGTTTCATCTTAGTGGCCTCCTTTGAGATCATGTACAGCATATTTGAAGTCAAAAGCATGTAAATACACAGCCCTTTGTTATGTGATCGTCACAAAGTAAAGTGGAAACTGTGTACTCTGAAGCTGATGGTCTCTTGTGTTTAATGTCTTATTTCCATTTTTTTTCTGTATTTTGTGTTATTTCCCTCTGTTTAATGTCATTGCTCTTAATGCGCGTTAAAGAGGTCCCATATCCATTAAATAACTGTTTGTTATGTAAGCTAACTTTTAATTTATTAAAATGTTAAGGTCACGAATGAACAAGGGACCCATAGAATGTATTGTGCGTATGTAGAGATGCCTATGTTAACAATGTAACAATCTAAATAGTGAAATGAAGATCACACTATCGTGTTGAAAGAATATGGATAGGAAAGCATGTCCTTTTTGATCCAGCCAGTAAATGGCGTACTTGAATCCTAAATTGTGTATTTATATGTCCTTATGATCACTAAAAAGAAATAATTTTTATATTAGTTGCATTTTTATTATAAAAGGGTCACTCCACTACCCAAAATACAAAATAAATAAAAATCTCTGTTTAGTAGAAATACTCCAAATGAAAACATACATTAATTTAATTATGCAGTCTTTTCATTGGGTATATATCTAATAACAGCTTGCAAAACCTGCAGATCACTTGTCTGCTTTATTTGTAAGCACTCACCTTCTAAGACCCCCGAGACATTCGGTGACTGTCCAATTACAGACTTCCCAAGGCAGCTCAATGAGAAGTCTATGCAGGGCAGGTGTTCTGGGCTATTGTTACCTCGTGAGCTCAGTTCTACTAAACTAACCAAACCAGAAAGTAAGAGAACCTGTTGTGTGATTGAAAGCCAGGGCGGTGTAACGAGTATCAATTATAAAAGTGCAAATTTCTATTGAAATCACACTTTTTGCAAAATGGAAAAAAGAGGACACACTCTTCACACATACAGCATTTCAGCAAGCTAAAGTTGTTTAACCCCTTAAGGACACATGACGTGTGTGACATGTCATGATTCCATTTTATTCCAGAAGTTTGGTCCTTAACCCCTTAAGGACCAAACTTCTGGAATAAAAGGGAATCATGACGTGTCACACACGTCATGTGTCCTTAAGGGGTTAAGGGGTTAAGGGTCTGGAGGGACCCTTTAATGAATTATATGTGTATTGCTGCTAGCATTATTTGAACAAGAGAAAAAAAGTGGAAAAAACAAAGTCATTTATTCACTTTGAAAGTAACATGAATTTTGGATTCCTAGTGGATAGTGGATCTATTCCGTGACATAACCCGCATTCTCCCGTGTCATCCTGTTTCTATGCATCTCCACAGTTTTTGTGATTCTAGGTGCACACTTAAAACTCTCGTTAACAGTACAGTTATAACTCCCATTGACAACAATGCCATTTCTCATATCTTGTTGTCCTGTGACACAGTCCAACCTACAGCATCATGCTGTAAAATTGAGCACTACATTGATATCCTTCATGTATGCACACCCATTTAATCACTAGACGTATATACCACGCACCAGCCTATATAAGCCTGCAGCTTTTTACCCTTTGACAGTACTGCATCGTGTGTGATTTGTTTTTTTCCTATAAAATTTTACTGATGTCTGGTTGTTTGATTTGGTTATTTTGGTTGTTGCTTGCCTAAGGGTTTGTTATTGACTATTCTCCCTTCTGTCTTTTTAATCTTGTCTTACTACTGAGTATACATGTCCCCCATAAACAAGGTCTAAAAGCATTTATATAGTTACAGAGCAAGCATTAGCTATGATATTAACAGTAGGAATGGCAAAATGATGTACCCTCATGCAGACTTTATACTTTACATAGAAACATAGAAACATAGAAACATAGAATGTGACGGCAGATAAGAACCATTCGGCCCATCTAGTCTGCCCAATTTTCTAAATACTTTCATTAGTCCCTGGCCTTATCTTATAGTTATGAGAGCCTTATGCCTATCCCACACATGCTTAAACTCCTTTACTGTGTTAACCTCTACCACTTCAGCTGGAAGGCTATTTCATGCATCCACTACCCTCTCAGTAAAGTAATACTTCCTGATATTATTTTTAAACCTTTGTCCCTCTAATTTAAGACTATGTCCTCTTGTTGTGGTAGTTTTTCTTCTTTTAAATATAGTCTCCTCCTTTACTGTGTTGATTCCTTTTATGTATTTAAATGTTTCTATCATATCCCCCGTGTTTCGTCTTTCCTCCAAGCTATACATGTTAAGATCCTTTAACCTTTCCTGGTAAGTTTTATCCTGCAATCCATGAACCAGTTTAGTAGCCCTTCTCTGAACTCTCTCTAAGGTATCAATATCCTTCTGAAGATACGGTCTCCAGTACTGCGTACAATACTCCAAGTGAGGTCTCACCAGTGTTCTGTACAATGGCATGAGCACTTCCCTCTTTCTACTGCTAATGCCTCTCCCTATACAACCAAGCATTCTGCTAGCATTTCCTGCTGCTCTATTACATTGTCTGCCTACCTTTAAGTCATCAGAAATAATCACCCCTAAATCCCTTTCCTCAGATGTTGAGGTTAGGACTCTATCAAATATTCTGTACTCTGCCCTTGGGTTTTTCCGTCCAAGATGCATTATCTTGCACTTATCCACATTAAATGTCAGTTGCCACAAATCTGACCATTTTTCTAGTTTACCTAAATCATTAGCCATTTGGCTTATCCCTCCTGGAACATCAACCCTGTTACATATCTTAGTATTATCAGCAAAAAGACATACCTTACCATCAAGACCTTCTGCAATATCACTAATAAAAATATTAAAGAGAATGGGTCCAAGTACAGATCCCTGAGGTACCCCACTGGTGACAAGCCCAAGCTTCAAACATACTCCATTGACTACAACCCTCTGTTGCCTGTCACTCAGCCACTGCCTTACCCATTCAACAATATTGGAATCCAAACTCAAAGATGGCAGTTTATTGATAAGCCTTCTATGTGCAACAGTGTCAAAAGCCTTACTGAAATCTAGGTAAGCAATGTCTACTGCACCACCCTGATCTATAATTTTAGTTACCCAATCAAAAAAATCAATAAGATTAGTTTGGCATGATCTCCCTGAAGTAAACCCATGTTGTCTCTGATCTTGAAATCCATGTGTTTTTAGATGTTCCTATCCTTTAACATGGTTTCCATCACTTTCCCCACTACTGAAGTAAGGCTTACTGGCCTATAGTTGCCCGACTCCTCCCTATTACCTTTCTTGTGAATGGGCACAACATTCGCTAACTTCCAATTTTCTGGGACTACTCCTGTTATCAATGATTGGTTAAATAAATATGTTAATGGTTTTGCTAGTACACCACTAAATTAATTAATTAACTTTAAATTAATTTTTCAACCAATTTTTATGTTGCTGAAAATTATGTGTTTTGATTGAAAAATGTCATGTTTATTATTCTGTGGAAATATTGAATTGAGTTTACAAAAATTTTGCTAGAATAAGACAATGGCCAAAGTGACTAAGCTTTTTTTAGTATGTATGGAGAAAACACTACTTCAGAAATTAGCTTTTTGTACATTAGCTGGTTCACTATCAAAATAAAATTAAAGGTTACTGCACTAAAAATTGTTATATTTTCTTTTATCTATATATATGATGATACTATATATAAGAAAATACTGGTCAAGACAGGCACATCTTTATGGATAAACTTCTTACAGTTGACATACCACATTCTGTTGCAGGTAGGTATTCTTTTTGTAGATCTTGAAACACAAATTCAAAGTTCTTAGAATTTTTACTTGGAGTAATAATCTATAATATTAATGGAGTTGATAACATATCTCTCTTCAGATGATTTTGAACCCACTGTACTATTTAAAGTATGAAATTTCAATGCTAACATTTACACTCTGTTAAGAAGCAAACATATATATGTTTTTAAAAGCCATTAAGCCATCAAAAAAATCACAGGAAAAATAATATTTTCAGAATGACTCCTGTTTTGTCCTTGGTGTTAAGTCCTCTAGATAGTGATTGGCACTGACCTTGGATGGGCTGGTTAATAGTAATCACAATACATCTTTTGGCCCCTCTTTACTCAACAAAACTAAGAGATAGAGAAAGTTCAGAATGGTTAATTAGTCTGATAAAGTCCTGATATACTAAGAGTTATAGGTAAGGGGTTAAAGCCAGTTTGCTTTTTATTAAATATGTATTCCATTGTTTTATCTCTTTAACCGTGATGTGTTATCATGGAAAGGCAGTGCAGAAATTGCCCCCCTGAGGCATTAGCATACAGGGGTTGAGGGCTGCAGCCTACACATCAATTCTCTGTAGATTAAAATAGGTACATTGGGTTGTCTGTAAGACAGTAGGCAGAATTTGTACAGGAAACTTCCTAGCACACTACTGCATGAATTTATTCATGGGCTGGTGACCCACACTCTTAATGTTTTCTGGGACTGGTCCACTGCAGTGCAGTATCTGGGGTTGCTTAGGCTGCCAGACTGTGACGAGTATGTATGATATCCTTAGAGGAGTTTAAAAGTGACCACAGACCACAGTGCTCATGGCAATAAAAACATGTGGCAGTTGTTATCGGTGGCAACACAGTAATATAGCAATATATTATCTGTCTCTCCTCTGTGAGTACCTCCACATGGTGTGCTTTTCATACTAATGGAGGTTGCAGGAATATATCAGGTCACAACTCGCAACTTCAGAAGTCCTCATCTATCAAATCTATATGTCACATGTTCCACATTAGTAGGTCTATCCACACAGAGATCTGTGAGTACCATGCAAATAAAATACCATTCTTAAGCAAACAGACATAATCGTCTTCTTCCATGCCTAATTGACAAAGACCAGGTGGGTTTTGTTATGAACCGTCAGGCTCCGGATGGCACCAGGCATTTCATCAATTTAACTAATCATCTTAAATCTACCCATAGGCCTTCTTTTGTCCTCTCTTTGGATGCGAAGAAGGCGTTCGATAGGATCCACTGGGATTACCTGAGGTAAGTTCTGTCACGTTTTAACATCCCAGATCCCTTCATCAGTGCTGTGTTTGCAATATACTGTCAACCAACTGCTAGAGTATCTGCGACTGGTTTTGTTTCTGAAAACTTTTCGTTGTTCAATGGGACCAGACAGGGGTGTCTATTGTCTCCACTCCTGTTTGTGTTGGCGATGGAACCCCTGGCTGAGATGATATGCTGCAGCACAGATATCGAAGGTATTGTAGTTAGGGTAAACATAAAATAGGTCTTTTTGCAGACAACATCCTGTTATCACTTAAAAATCAAATGAATTCACTTACTCAGTTGATGTCGATCCTGCAAGAATTTGGCAAAATGTAGTTCTACAAATTAAATACAGCTTAAGTTCAAGCTCTTTCTTTCTTCATACCTTGGTATGACCTAGATATTCTGAAAGGTCAGTTTGACTTCGACTGGAGGGACTCATATATTTCTTATCTGGGCATATAATTATGCAAGAACCCGTCCAAGATGCATTCTTATAACCTGGGTAAGGTCTGATCCAATTTTAGCAACGATCTCAAGCGGTGGTGTAGTCTGGAAATCTCATGGTTAGGGAGGGTTAATTTGGTGAAAATGACCCCCCACCCAAAATTTTATATTTTCTTAGAGCCATCCCCCTTTCGATTCCCTTATCTTTTTTTTTTAAAGTTACATTGTGCTCTCTTTATGTGGAATAAAACACCATCTAGGATTAAACTACCTATACTCTAAAAGCTCAGGATTAGTGGGGGTGTGGATTTGACAGATTTTATTCATTATTATTATGTAACTTATGCAGCGATAGCACTGAAGTTCAACCAAGAACATGACTGTCCCCTTTGGCTTGAGATTGAGGCCAGCAAACTCTCTCCACATTCAATTAAAGATGTTTTATGGTTGCTTCTGTCTCAGCACACAAGGTTGGCGGACATGTTTCTTATGACCAAAACCACTATTAAGGCTTGAAATATGCTATATCCAAAAATTCACCCTTCTGCGGTCTGGTCTAGAGCCACTCCTCTAACTGTATTAAAATTGACCATTCCAGAATTGGATGTAGAATATTGGTCATCCCACTCTATTAAGTATATTAACAACCTGTTTTTGTCCTCTAATTTTTTACCATTTTAACAGCTACAAAAGAAATTCCAACTGAGTATTTTTTTCACCCCAGCACTTACGAATTTGGTGAAAAGATTAGGGAGAATTTCGGGATTTCTGACCAGGATCTGAGTTCTAGAAAATTGGAATTATCAAAATTAGAAAAGGTTTATATCTCAGATCTTGGTCGGAAATTAACCATTTCCATGTGCTATGCCTTTTTTGCAGATGAGGTAGGTTTAAAACTACCATATATGACAAAGTGGGTGAGTGATCAGGGTGAGGTATTCACAGTGGAAGATTGGCATTCATCATTATTAGCTTTGAAATATGTTAACTGTTGTATTTCACATTTGAAAACCAATTGTAAATGAATTTAACGCTGGTATTTCTCCCTGCTTAAATTGTTAAGATTACACCTCTCCACATCTAATTTATGTTGGAGAGGCTGTGGACAGACTGGTACTTTATACCATATTTTTTGGTGATGCCCAAAATTAGCTAACTACTGGCAACAAATATTAGAATTAAGCGTAACCATCACTGAATTCCTTGTTGATTTAACACCTGGATTATGTTTACTCAAACGCGTCCCTCATGATTTATCTGCACATAAAAGAATAATGTTAGGTCACCTCCTTACCTATTCAATCATACCAAGAAACTGGAAATCAGTTACCATTCCCTCTGTTAAAGATGTTTTCCTAGTTTTGTTTGATCACAAAAGATGCGAGCTTGCTCTTCAGGTACCATCTGCTACCAATGTGCTGCTCAGACATGGCTGGTCTGAATAGGAGAAAGCAATGAGGAGTAAGTATAAACATGATAATGTTTCCACCTGATCGAAAAACTTTTCTTTTCATTTTACTTATGTTTGACTCATTATTCACTGTGTATATCAGCTACTATTTGACATCTATGCAAATATATATAACTTAAAAAAAACTTTTTCATCTATGCATATACATTCATTATTTATATTTAATATCATTTTATGGATGTGAAATTTATTCATTTTTCCCCAGTTTTTTTTTCTCTTTTTAGTTTGTTCTTTGATTCTGATCTTAATGTTGTTACATGTATTATTGGCATGTTTCCACACTAAGGATCCTTTTTCTTTGTCATGTTAATGTCCACATATTATACTGTTTACACATTATTGATGGTTTAAATGTTGACAAATGTGTATAATTATTTTTATTATTACTTCTTAAAAATAATAAAAATAATTTAAAAAGATAAAAGGTCATTTATTTGTACTTCAATCATCAGTTTTTTTGGTGCCACAGACGCAACTACGAATCATGAAGCAAACAAAACGGCTCGTCCATTGTCTGTTTCCCTTGCTTTGTGATTTGTCCGTAAAGAATTTCAGCGTTTTGGAATTCGAACTACCTGCCGATCTCCCAAAATATTGACGGATCACAATTTGTCAGAATTTCACCGAATGCATAAGTCTCGTTCCTAACCACCTGAGAAGGTAAGTTATCACTATAATTTATTGTAATTGTAGCCATAGCTTATTTTGAATGATTAGTGTTTAATCTATATTTACTGTGACTACTGGTCCATCAAACAAGTTAGATATAAGCAGATCTGCCATCAGAAATTTTGGGGTCCCTAAGTATTTATATTTGCAGTCACCCTCCTATTAGCATGAAGGGTGGCTTGCTTGGGGTGCTGCTGTCTGAGGCTAATATGTGTGGGCCCTGCAAAAGCTCAGTCCATCTGTCTGCGTCCCCATTCTGTTCCTTATGCTGTGGCTCTTTCTCCCTTCCACGTTGCGCTCTCTCTCTCTCTGGGAGGAAGTGATCGGTTGTCACTAGCTCCCTGCTGGCAAATATTAAAGGAGTCCGGTTGTGCTATTAAAGTGTCCCGGCACCCGACTGGGCCCTTGTTCATCAATACCCATCTGGGGGCCTTAAGTAAAAATGGCCAACCCAGCGTGTTAGCCCTGGTACAGGTGCACCAGTGATAGTAGTGGGGGACCCCCTAGTACTGCCGGGCCCATGACAATGTCAGGCCTTTCACCCTCTGATGGTGGCCCTGGATATGTGGTTACAAGTCGAATAATGTTAGTGAAGGTAAAATGAAGTGAAAGGTGGATGTGGTATATCAAAAATAGACCTGACATATGGACCTGAAAGAGGACTCCCCTTTGTAAAACACTCTTGAAAGATGCTTGAGCAAAATCTGGGAAGCCTTGGGTAGGATTACTACTGGATGCAAAAACTGAATATTTTGGGGGGAATGCCTGCATTTTGTCTGTATGTTAGTTTGGCTTGGCAGAATTTCAGTACAAAAAACTGGGCATAAAAATGGGCCAATCAGAGTACTGAAAAATAGGTACCTAATATAATAATATGCATATAGTTTTCAGTACATTAATTGGAGCATTCTCATGCCATTTGGATCACAGATAATGTGAGAAAACATAGTAAAAACAACTTATTTTATTTACTATATTTATAAATATCTTTACTGTTTCTTCTTTATTCCCCTCTGTTGCATCTCATGTGATCTGTGAATAAAATCAACATTTAGTCAATGTTATCTAGCAATGAATCATCTGTTCTTCCACCAAACCACCATGGATGGACCATGCAGATAGCACAGAGCTTCAGAGCACTTCTGGGGACAGTTCCCTTGCATCTCTAAAAGTTGGACAACAGAGACTGCTTAAGTGTAACATAATCTATACGTTTTTCAACATATACCTATAGTCTAGAAAATTCAAGCTTGCTTAGTTAAGGCTGTGTAGGCATGTTGATATTCACTTCACATGATGGTTTATTTAGCGTGTGTGTATATATGTGTTTCTAATTACATACATGCAAATATAATTCCCTCACAAATAAATTACAAATGCCATAGGCTCCCAACAAAAAAAATGTTTGCATCAATGTTTTAGACATTTCTGGATTCTTTTTTTTTTTCTTTATAAACCTAATGAAGCATCATGGATCATTTATTTCTTACACTTCAAAAAAGAAATGCAAGCCCAGTAAATATCTGCAAAGTTACTTCTCAGCGTTTCAAAGTGCTGACCTAGTCAGAGGGGCGCTGGGATTTAAATTAGGGTACTGTAAAGCAGATGGTTGAGCGTGGTACTTCATTTATCAAGCAATTCTCTTGAGCATATGCCTGCTTTAGATTTTTGGTGTTCATGTGCTAATTGTCAAAATATATGTTCATTTTTTTTTTTTCAGTAGAAATTTCAATTTATTGTTTGCCATGATTCTGTAGCAGCAAAACTAGTCAATAAAACGTAAATAGACACACAATCTTGTCCTTGTATTTTAAAATAACATGTAGGCATTTTTAAATAAAGTCATCTAATATTTCACAAAGCATTAATACTGTGGATTTATTTTTGACACTGGAAAGGTTAAATAGCAATAATGTACCTGAACAAAACAGTTCAATTAAATGAAAGAATATGAGAATATGCCTTAAAGGGTTAGTCTTTGAATACTCAAAAGGAGATTTTCTTGGCATATAAAAAAAAACGGGTCAGAGATTCACCTGAAGCTGTCGAAATTGAGAAATTATACTGCCTTTCATCAGGTACGAGTTTATGTCAGGTATATCAATCATGCACTGAACCAATGTGTATAACGGAAAAATAATAATAAAAAAGAAAAAAGAAAAGAAAAATAATATATATTTTATTTATATAAATGTATATATATTAAACATATCTACAATCTTTTATATGTGGCTGTTGTCAAGGTCATATTAAAAAATGTTCAAAAACAAAATCTAAAAATTGTACACTTTAACGTATTGCGTAGTTTGTGTCTGGTGAACATCAATTATAAATGACATCTAATGCAAGTGAAAGGAAAATATTGTATGAGCAAAACAGAATCTAATTCTGATAAGCCAAAAGAAAGAAATTGAAATATTAGTAACAAGTTGGAAAATTAACATAACATAAGGTGAACAGGTTTCCCCTTTAAGGGAGGAAGCTCATAAAAAGATGCATCCTAAAGGGTACCATTAATTTTTAAGGCAACGCTGTTGTACAGAACATTTCTATATATATTACATTCATTATTTCACAGACAGATCATGTTTTCAAAGATTGCAATAAACGATGGATAGCATTATCAGTACTTTATTTTGTGTAGTGCACAGTTACAGTGCAGAATTCCCTTTGTCAAGTCACTCCGGGGCATACCTGCCTGAGATTAGTGAGTGCCATTTTGATTCAGCCTACTGTAGATAATGAATAGTCAGGACAGGAGTGGGGAGGCAGAAAAAGCACAATTCTGTTTCCACAGTATGACATACAACCACATGTAAAAATACTGGACCCTATTCGCAATATAAACAGCGTAAATGCACTTTCAAGATTCTAGAAAAAAAAAAGCATGTGGTTTGCTATCATATGAGTCGATTAAGCATCTGCTTAGGAGGAACAACCAATGAACCATTAGATGATCACTATTATTGAGTTATCATAGTGGTGTGACGTAATCTATAGTGCTAAGATTCTAAAAGCTATGTATAAAATCAATATGAAATCAGTATTACACAAGCTGCTACAATAATCATATATCTACTCCTATATATTTACCCTCAAATTTAACCACGAAATAAATGTGGAGTGTTTTCGTGTATAAGGTATCATTTAAAGCACTATGCACTAAATTATCAAAAAATACTTTAATTCTTCAATCTCAAAATCCTTGCCCTTTTGCTTCATATTATTTAGATCTGCAACATGCGAAAACAGAAAACGTACTGCATCGTGCAACTTTATATATACAATTTTATAGTGTAACATAGTGACGAAAAGTGCTTATTCATTAGTTTGTGTTTACTTAAACATGTGTTAGACAAGGTCTCTGAAAAGCAATTTTGTTTAAAGACTCTTAAACTTCAAGACATCATTGGAGTTGTCACTTTCTGATTGCTAGCCTATTTTATGAGCTATTCTGAGCTTCTTTGCTGTTGACCTTGAGTTTCTTATAAATTGTCTGCTGCTGACTAGCCTGTGTAGAAACAAGTAAAGTGGTTCATTAGATTGCTTTAAAGGCGAACCCACAATTTTTAGTATTATGTTTACTTATACCCTATATTTAACAAATATGTTTTCTGAAGTATGAAAAATGTATTAAAATGTAGAATATTCTATCTTGCAACTGAATATTTCCATCTCAGTCCCCTGTCAATCACTATAATAAGGTCTGTCCTATGTACATAGAAGTCGGCATAGAAAAAAGTACATACATGGAAAAGAGAAAAAAACAAAAGAACGGTTTTATTTTTCCTCTTTATGTGCTAGTTGTGCCTTGATTGTGCCTGGACTAAGCTGGATTGTGATGCAATTTGTATTACAGGAACGATTAACACAAGCTATAGGTAATAGTTTTTTGTATGGTTTAATTTCCTAAGAAAATGCATTTCCCCTTTAAATTTACTGTGAT
Source organism: Pelobates fuscus (assembly GCF_036172605.1). Taxonomy (NCBI): domain Eukaryota; kingdom Metazoa; phylum Chordata; class Amphibia; order Anura; family Pelobatidae; genus Pelobates; species Pelobates fuscus. The sequence goes on along the minus strand of NC_086318.1, from coordinate 384,634,923 downwards.
AACTAAATTTTAGTTTTGCTCAGTACATTAAAATACTAATTACAAAACCAGTGTATACCCAGTGCACCTGGATGACATGCCCGTTTCATGGGAGAGATATTGTCCTTGACGTTAATTGCATTGAAATTCTCACAGGCAATGCCTCTGCCCCTCCACACCCTCACTGCAGGTCTGTTAGCACACGCTCTGATTGCAATAAATGGAGTAAAGAACAACCAAAGAGAAATATGTTTCAGTACTCATTCCCTTCTGACTCAATTTGGGTTTTTAGGCACATATTATAATTCAGTTCTTCTGTTTATTATTTTTAGATTGAGAAACCTGAAAAATTGAATTCTTCATCCAGTATAAACCTTTGCCCTTAGTGCCTTGTGTCTAAGGTGTTTTTAGAAAACAAAACAAAAAAACTTTAGACACAACAGTGTACTCCCTAAATCCTGGCCCGGTAGGGTATACTTGAGGACTGGATTGGGAACCCCTGCCTTAGAAAGATGGAATTCTGTAACCATACCCACTAACATCGGTGTCCTGTCAGTTGGGACATGATAAAATGGAGTGTGTCAATGGCATGAATACAAGCCAGGTTGCCTACCAATCAATCAGGTTGGCCCACCTAAGGCAGACCATGTAGAAAGGCTGTTTCACCACTCTCTGCAGGGTCCTAGCGCCCAGTGCCGCCTAGTGATGCCCTTGCAGTACACATTCTAGGACAGTTTCCCACTGTCCACAAGAGCAGAACACCAAGGAACAAAGTCGAGGCGGCAGGTATGGACAATAAAATAGGGAAAGTCTTGCCAAAATTGGCAATTGGCAATTGGCATTGGATGGGAGGCCTGTTGGAACTTACAATATAATCTTGACATCACCATACATTAGTTATATTAGGTAATAATGTGGATATTCTATATCAGCACACCACTTGAGCCAGTTTAGTTTGATACACTGCATCTAATTTACTATATAGTTTATTACTGTTGTTATTGAGAACAAGCCTGACACACATACACATACATCTGAACCTATAAAACTTACAATTGAAGCACCACCCTGATGCCAGTTCACTGGTTGCCCTTCCTTGCACCAGTTTTAACCACTAACCACAGCATACAATGAATACGCCACAAGACTTGCTGTTTTGAAGACCCTCTGACCCAGTCGTCTAGCCATCGCCATTTGGCCCTCGTCAAAGTCACTCAGTTCTTTTCACTTTTCTTGCTTCCAACACATGAAATTCAAGAACTGGCTGTTCACTTGCTCCTAATATATCTTATCCTTTGACAGGTGCCATCATAACAATATAATCAATGTTATTCACGTCACCGGCCAGTGACATATATAAGATAGATAGATAGACAGAGAGACAGACAGATAGATAGATGATATATAGAATATGTTTTTCATATTTTTATCAGAATACATATTTTTAAAAATGGGTCGGCTCCATGGAAAGTCCTTATCAGAGGGACATTCCATGAAGCTGACCCTGTTTTTTTTTGTTTTTTTTTTAAACGGGTAGGCATATTAAAGTAAGTTCACAAAACTGAAGGGCATTCCAAAGAAATTATTTTTCCTTTGACTTACTTAAAACACAAGGTACATTCTTCATTTTTTCCAAAACTAAGCTATGTTCTGAACGCCAGTCTGAAATTTGCCGTTACTGTTATTAACAATCACCTGCTTCATGTATAAATTCTAACTTTATTAATACAGGGTAAAGGCATCACTTTTATTACCCTGCAGTAAAAGTTTTGGATAGAGATTCACAATGTGTTCTTATGTCAACTGTGATCCCAAAGACCTTTTCTTCAGGTGGATTATTATGAATGGTTCCCTTACTCAATCTGAAATTATATAAATATTCTCAGTAAAATGTGTACTGATAGCATTCAATTTTGCAAAGTCAGCTTCTCTTGATGTGGTCGACATGAAGGAAGCAGTGTGTTTTGGCTTAGACTTGGCAAGCAAAGCTGTCATTGGAAAGTGTTCTTTGTGGTTAAAATTACACTGACCAATGTGGAACTATATCCCATGTTCAACCACACGCAGCCCAAATCAAAATGTCTCCACTTCAGCTTAAACAATATTTTTGTTCAGGTTCCTTATTTATTTTACTTTATTATGTTCAACTCCAACAACCTATGTTACATTTGTAATGTCAGAAAAAGAGCTAGAACTCTAACGTTACAAAGTGTTTCTCGTCTTGTGTTCCGTGTAATTTCCCTTTACCATTGAATAAAAAATATATTTATCAATACATATTATATGCTAGTGTTAGTGCGATTATATAACTTATATGTTAAATTCCTGAAACCAAACTTCATTGAAATATTAGTTTTGATCTTTAGCTAAATATTAACTTTTCATAAAAATATAAAAAAAATATAATAATTGGTTTAAAAATGCCAATGACCTATAATATGTTTAACCCCCTTGCCTTCCAATGATTTGTATTTGAATTTGAAATTTAGCCAATACAGCACTTAAAGGGACACTACAGTCACCAAAACAACTTTAGCGTAATGAAGCAGTTTTTGTGTACAGATCATGCCTCTGGAGTTTCACTGCTCAGTTTACTGCCATTTATTTTAATCACTTTTTTTTTCTCTTTATACAGCCCTCCCACGGCTGTGACTGACACAGCCTGAATGAAAACAAAATTGTTTCATTTTCAATCAGATTGAACTTACTTTAAAAGTTTGTATTTCCTGCTCTATAAATACAACTTTAATTACATACAGGAGGCTCCTGCAGGGTCTAGCGAGCTATTAACAAATCAGGGAAAAACTGAATTTTCAATAAAGGAAGTATAAACATTAGATGACTCTTTACAGGAAGTATTTAGCAAGGCTGTGTACGTCACATGCAGGGAGTTGTGACTAAGGCTACATAAACAAAGTGATTTAACTCCTAAATGTGAGGGAATTAAGCAGTGCAAGACTGCAATAGCATGATACATACACCAAAACTTCTTAATTAAGCTAAAGTTTTTTTGGTGACTGTAGTGTTCAAAAATTCTATTTAATTCTTTAAAGAAACACATTTATCTGCTGGGGCTCAAGTTAGTCCTTCTGGATCTCTGCAAAACTAATTGAAATTAAAGTCTTGCTTTTACTGCTCCCATACATTATGCACATTTCAATTAGAAAGTTTATTGTTATATCATAACAGCCAATGAGGTGAGAAAGGGGACTTTGAAAACCTTTGGTGCACTACATAGATCATTTGGGGGCTTCTATAGCAACTCACAAAGTAATGAATAGTATAACTATATGCTAAAATAATGATTATGAGTACTTATTACTACTCATTAATATTTGTATGTATATTTGGTCACATCTACTGTATTTGTCAAAATAGTATTTTAAGATAGGTGGAAAAAAATAATAATAATTTAATTGTATATCCATTAAGTTCACCAGCTCTCCAGTTATCCAAGGGTCTTTCTCCATGATGTGTAGTGTAAAAACAATAGGTATGCTTAGTTTTTTTGTGTGAATAAAATATATGAGCAGTAGTCTTGTGCATTTGGTTTCAAACAAATCGCAATCCATTGGCGAGTAGTCTGAATTACGTAACTCTGAATCGCCATTGGACTAAATTACGAAACCAACAAAATGGACAGTGAACACACCATTTTGATTGATTTGTGATTCTAAATTTCATGCTTATTGCTGAAAAAAAAATGATGACTGGAAAAACAGATGATTGATTGTTAGGGGACAGCCACTAGATGTTGTTATGAGTAGCAGTAACAGAATTTATTTAATACATTTACAATATAGAAATATAGATTTTTTTTTACTTCTTATTTTCCCTTTTTCTGTAAACCAAATGAAGAGAAAAACGCGCCTATCAATGTCCTGTATTTATATTATGTAAATAATTTGCAGAACACTGATAGGCACATGTTCACTCCCTTTTGGTGCATGTGCATTAGACCTCCCCATAGGAAAGAATTATTTGTCAAAATAGTATTCAATGCTTTCCTATGGGGATTTCGGCGACGCTGGAGGTCCTCACATAGCATGAGGACGTCCAGCGTCATATAACACACTTCTAAGAATACGGAAGTCCCTCTAGTGGCTGTCTGACAGACAGCCTCCAAAGGAGGACTTAATCCTGCGAGGTAAATATTGCAGTTTATGAAACCTGCAATAATTACACTTGCAGGGTTAAGGGAGGTGGAAGTTGGCACCCAGACCACTCCAATGGGCAGAAGTAGTCTGGGTGCCTGGAGTGTCCCTTTAAAAACTAAAACTGGGTTTCATTAGATTTATTTATGTTACAAAATCAAATAATATTCTACATATATAATAAAATGATAAAACATTTGTCTATTTGTCATCTATGGACTGCTGTATGTTTTACTGCCCATGCTACAAATGACATCTGCCTTTCTCTTTTACTTCATTCTCACGCTGATACTAATAAAAATGACACAATGCATAACTGAAATATTTCACACGTAATGTTTTTTTTCTTTTCACATGACCCTACTAAATATCCGACTGTCTTAACAGGGTGGAGCACACGACTTTTTATTTTTACATAATGTCTCTGGCCTCATTGCTTTTAATGTGTGACTCACCATAGTTTTGGCACAGCATTTATCATGTACAGAGGATGGGAGACTTCAGGCAGGTCAGGCAAAGCCACTTATAATTAAAGACAATGCGTTCTATATCAATGGGGTTAAAGAAGACGCTGTAAACTGGACAAGCTTGCTGCTGTTTCTTAAGATTAGATTTACGCATCTGGCTGCTCTACTCTTTTCCTACCAAGTGAGTTCATTGTAAAAGTCAGAAATAGATGGCAGATTTATGCCAAGATGGGTGAGTATTTTTACAGCGTGCAAGCAATCGAAAAAAATTAATACCATAACTGACCGTCGAGAGGTCAAACTTATAGTTACATCATGGAAGATTGATCGTTAATTTTTTTTAAGGCACTGCTGCCTGTCCTATAATATATATAAATAAATATATTTTTTAAGATGTCAGAAATTGAGATGATCATTATGATTATGACAGAAAAAATCATTACTGGGGGAAAAAAAGAATAATAAAAAAAAAATGAAAAAAAAAACATATATATATATATATATATATATATATAAATATATATATATATATATATATATATATATATATATATACACACACATACATGTTGTTATACATACATATTATATGTTGTTTATTTTTTTCCCAGTAATGATTTTATACCATAACTATCATCTCTATTTCTGACATCTCAGAAAATCTATTTATTTGCAAGGTGTTATGACAATTCTAAAGTGCCAAAGCATTTAGAAGCTGGCAACAAATTGAAAAAAAAAAAAAACATGTTCTTTATTACTGTCATTCTGTGCCAAACAAAATGTACGACAGAGCGTGAAATTATTTTTTGCTCATCGCTAGTCGTTTTATTAACCCCAGCAATATACCTAAGAAAAACTGTTTAAAAGTATCAGTATAAGTGTGAGTCACTCTACCGTAGCAGTAAGAAGAATCTCAATGTAATTTCTATTAAAATTGATAATAGCAGCAAATGTATACTAATATAACTTCTCTTTATGCCTATGTTTGTCCAAAATCTTGTATGAACATTTTACAATTGAAATAATGGCATGCATTTCAATATTCATCTTAATGAACTGCAAAGTTCTACCTTAATGGATAGATGCAGTTATTTTTAGAATGTTTTTTTTTTTTTTTATAGCAGGCACGTGGTGGTGTTTTTAGATTTTAGCAATGTGGAAAAAAAGATGTGATCTACCAATATATTTCCTCATTTTACTTCTTCCCTTTCATACTTTTGGGATCTTATTGCAGTATTTCAGGCCAATTTAGAACACCGCAAATCTTTTATTTCAAGCAAAAGTAGAGTATATTATTTTTTTCCTTGAAAATGAAAACTTTACACACGTTCCTTGCCTCCTGGTGTCCATGAGAAATATTACCATGATTTACTAAGTGTATTTTCTCTTTTTTTTTATTGCTATTGATTTAGTCATAGCAAGATGCATGCACCTTCAACATGCTTTTCCCGGGAGCAAAAAGCAAGCAGAAGTATAAATCCATGATGGCCATCCTATTGTTTTAACTGTTGTAAACTTCAAGGACAGTGTGTTTTCATGATACTTTACTTTAGTGCACCTCTTCAAGGCAGCAGTGATACAGGAACCATCTCCTGCACCATGAATGACATCGTGAATGGGCATTGTACTCACAACACCCACTGTGTTGAAGCTGTCCTGTGTGATAGATTACTGAGTATTTTTCATGCAAAAAACATGAACATTTTGAGCAAAAACCTGGGAAGTGCTCAAAGCACATGCTGACAAACTTCATATACTGTCACTGCTAATGCATATACTTTGGCAGATGACAAGCTTCATAAGAGGACTTAAACATGGCTGCCCCCATGAATCAGCAGTAAGAAAGGGTATGCACTGAAAAGTAATGTTAAACCCTTAAGGACACAACTTCAGAAATAAAATGGAATCGTGACAGAATATTTCCGTCATGTGTGTTTAAGGGGTTAACTTATATGCATGCATTACAAATGTATATACACGGAGGACAAGGTACACAAAATTACATTTTTTAATAATAAAATATTATAACATGTTTCCTCTAAATCCTGCACTGAAAGTTAGGAGACTACGCCATAGTGGTCCCCCCCCCCCCCCCCGCCCCTTCCCCCCCCCCCCCCCCCCCCCCCGTTTCAGGAGCTGAACTTACTTTGAAGCAACGGGTGATAGACAGACATAGATTCCTACTAAACCTTACTTATGTTCTTTTTTGTTAAAAATAATTAGAGACATCCCAGGCTTGCCCCTATAATTATGAGCATGTTGTAAATATAATTCACTAATTAAAGGGAGTAATAGCTTTATTGTATTTCTCCTTTAGGTTACAGTTTAATTAGCTAGCACAACATTGGTATTAATAAATTTCTATCAATGTGAATGATTTGAGCGTTTCCTGTCAAGCTCCTGAGCCAAACGACACTTTTGTTTGCTAAGTAATGGGGTTCTAGCGTCGTAAGGAAAGATTAAAGGCACACTACAATTTGTATTGTCATATACATCTTTAGTTAGACAAACTTAAATTGGCATTTAATCTTCAAATTATTTATTTATACTGTGTAGATGATAGCCACACAAATAAATCCGACTTTAGAACTGCTTTTATTTGACTTTTACAATCCAGCATGTGGGTTTGACAGAAAGTCATCTTTTTCAAGTTATCTTCTCTTGAGTACTGACAGCATCGGGATTCTTTCAAATCTATTTTATGGTCATTTCACAGGTCATGGAAAAATCAACTGCATTGTTAAAGTGCAACATAGCTGTATTTGAAGGACTGCTACGATTGCAGCGACTTTCCAAAGCATAAGGCCTTGACTCCAAGCAGTTTATTTAGCGCTATCATGACACAATCTATCTGTATGTGTCTGAGCAAAATCCTAAATAGAACTTACGTACATACCACACAATCAGCAGTCTCTAATTTTCAAGGACAGCCTGACTTTTTGATATAAAATTCTCTTTGTTCTTCATACAGACAAGGCTTGTAATTTTTTTTTTTTGGTGTGTTTTTTTTAAATTCGCTCTGGGGTTTTGTAAGTCTGTGTCGGTTTGCGATGCAATAATTAAAACAATTAGCATTTTCATACTGAACTTTCTTACTGCAGTCTTCTAAATGAAGTGATTCCATAAATCAATATGATTCGAAAGCAGGCTAAGCTATGTATAAAAGTATATATGATAATTGCAAGAAAAATGTACATTTGAAAATCAGATTTTTTTATATGCATTTTTTTTATATCTCAGTATTGTTTCTTTCATAAAATTACAATTACAATTATTAATATAGTGCCAACATATTCTGCCGCTTTGTACAACATATAAAACAAGTCAAACGATTGTAACAAAACATGTTAACATACATTAACAGTAGGTGAAAAAGACCCTGTCCAAACAAGCTTGCCGTTTAAACGATTGGTTAAAGTTAGTACTTCATAATAGTAAACATCCTGAAATAGAACAGAAACATAAATTAAACTAATTATATATAAACTATATAAATATTTTTTTTCAATCTTTTATAAACATTTGTTAGCATTTTATTTTCAATTCAATTGTTAGATGTTCCACAAAAAAATAAAATACAAACGTACAGTTTTTCTTATGTGTACGAATGTAGAATTTCATGGCAGATAAGACGTAAAAGACAGTTCTAGTTCGCTCACAATGAAATCTAAGACTGATTTTGCTTATTTGTTCTTTAGAACTATGCACATCCTAAGCATTCTGGAATTCCTTTATTTTATCAATCTTTACTGCTTCCAGTGGAAGGTTGTAGAGTGATGTGTTAGAAATCAAGAAAGGGGTTGCAGGGGTAAATTAATTCCAGACCTTCAGTTGCTAGATGACTACAATCCCCATAAACACAGTAAGTTGCTGCAATCTTGCATATTATGCGATTTGTTATTTCTAATAGATAGCGGTCCAATGTTTAAATGGAAACTACAGGTACAAAGTGACCCCTTTGTCAATGCATAACATGGATATGGAATTTCTTGGCTTGTCACATTACATGATACCACTGCTAGACCCTTGGTGGAGGGTTGTGTGCAGATACGGTTGCATACCACCTAACATTTTTAATGGACAAGCAGGGGCACTTTAATTTTAGGGTGTGTTAGTGGGGGTATAGCCAGGAGCGGGGCTGTTTTGATTCTTTTTTACTTGACTTACTATTTATTATTTATGCAAATACAATTGAATGTATAATTAGAACACTGTATCTTATTTACATTTATAGACACATGTATTGTTGTTTAAAGACACATTACTGGGAGTATTATTGTGAATTATACATTCAGACACACCAAAAATATGAAGCTTCTTTGAAAGAGGGATATTAGGAAAGAAAAGTGGTCTCAAATTTTGGGGACTGTTCCTCCTAAGGCAGGGGCACTGGGTTGGTATCTGGTTGACATATATGCCTCAAGTGGCATTTTTACTTATTCATAAAACTTTTTTTTTTTTGTAAATATCTTTTTATTTGTATATTGGAATTGCATGTAGTTTCATGAAACATAAATAACAGTGTGGACACGCAGGTCCCGGTATCAGGGTATCATTTGCATGTATATATATTCCGGGGTATAATGGGCCCCTTCCGAGATGTCAAGATTCAACATTGTTGGACTCGCAGGTCCAGTCAGTAAAAAATATGCAACGTATATATACTGGGGGTACACATTACCCCTGTCAACTGTACTTATCTCTACATTAATGGACTCGCAGGTCCCTTTAGCTTGCATGGGTACAGGGCTGAGCATGTCTCCGGCTTCCCCTTGCGTGTGCCGTGATTATGGTATTGGCCGACTCGGGGATTTCAGGGATGTGCAGCCGGGGCCTCCCGGTTCATGGGTGGGAGCCCCTCTCTTCGTGATATGGGGGAGAGGGGGTCGAGGGGGGTTCTGTTTGTCGGGATCGGCTGATGACTAAAGGTATCTCGGGATGTCGTCCCTGTCTCACATCTTCAGTCAGTCCCCCTTCCCCATTATCTCTCTGCTATGTGGGCTCAGTGTATCTCCTCAGTGTATCCGCCTCCCCCTAAACCGATTTGGTACGTAACACTTTTCCCCACTTGGTAGTCAACCTCTGCCTGGAGAGCCTGGTTTCTTATGCTCGCCCCTGTCTAACCCTGCAATCTAGCATATTTCTTTTACTTAGTTAGTGCACGCGTCTTCGTCCCCCGGTTCCCGGGAGGGGGAGGGGGGGGGGAGGAGGGGAGCAGGGGGTCAGGTATGTTGGAGGAGGGAGGGGGGGGTCGTGTCTCCGGGTGTGTGTCAGAAGTGTCGTCCGTGTCTGTGACTGTTAGCGTATCAAGTCTTGGAAGTCTGGTTTACCGGTCGTTAGGATCCAATGGGTCCAGATCGTCTGGTATGTCTGTGATTTCCCCTCTGCCTGTAGGGTGAGCTCCTCAAGCGTTCTGAGTTCCTCCATACGTTGGAACCAGGTTGCCATCGGGGGAGCGTGTTGTTTTTTCCAGAATACTGGAATCAGGCTTTTAGCCACATTGAGGATTCTAACCGTAAGGGATTTCTTGTATACGGATGCTTTGGTTTTGGTGTGGTGTAGGAGGAGTGCTGCAGGGTCCTTCGGTGGTGGGGTGTCTGTAAATCTCTGAATGATTTTGTGTATGTGTTCCCAATAGGGTTGGATAATTGGGCATTCCCACCAGATGTGGATGTAGGTCCCTGTGTGACTTGTGCACCTCCAGCATGTATCGTCTGTTGTGGGGTCGTATGTGTGTGTTTGGAGCGGGGTGCGGTACCATAGGCTCAATGTTTTGTAGGCTGTCTCCTGTGTCCCACTCGACGGAGCGCAGTGGAGTGTGAGTGTGCACATCTTGTCCCATTGGGCTGTTGTGAAGGTGGTGTTAAGTGCTGCTTCCCATTTTCCCATGAAACTTGGGGGTGGCCTTCTCCTCAGTTGCATAAGCATACCATAGAGAATGGAGATGCCCTTCGCTAGGGGATCGGGGTCCATGCAGATACCTTCGAATTCCGTCAATGGTCTGGCGGCGTTATGTGTATGGAATAGTGTGTGCGTGAACATGTGTAGTTGGCGGTACCTAAACTGTAGCATAAATGAGTTGTGTGCGTTCCCTGTCATTGCTTCGAGGGTTTTAAGTTGTCCACTGGTGGTCGCGTGGTGGAGTCTCGGTGTCTCCTGTGTCAAGAGTCTAGTTAGCGTCTTCGGTTCCATCCCCGGAGGGAAGTTCTCATTGTGGGTCAGTGGAAGTAGTGGGGATGGTGTGGTGGTGAGTGTTAGTGGTATGGCTATTCTGTGCCAAACTTGCATTGTGGCTTTGATTAGGGGGTGTGGAGCCGCCAGTCGTCTGCCCTGTGGGTGGTCTAGCCAGGGGAGGATCGAGATGGGTTTGCCTATCTGTGCCGATTCTATGTCTTTCCAGGGTTTGGGCACACCTGTTTTGGTCCATTCCACTACTCGTTGAATATGCGAGGCATAAAAGTATCTTTTAAAGTCAGGGAAGGCTAGCCCCCCCTTCTCTTTCGGTAGCGTAAGTGTGTCATGTTTTATCCTTGCCTTTAGTTTGTGCCAGGCGAATCTAAGGGCCATGGACCTGAGGGAATTAAAAAAGGCCTCCGGGATGGCGCATGGGACCGCCTGGAACAGGTACAGCACCCGTGGCAGGATGTTCATCTTGAGTACCCCTATTCTCCCGAACCACGAGAGCCGCACCTGCTCCCAGTCCCGAAAGTCCTTTCGGAAGATGTCGAGTAGCGGTTGAAAATTAGCTGTGTAGAGCTGGGTGAGGTCTCTTGTGATGTTCGTCCCTAAGTATCGCAGGGAGGTGCCTGACCACTGGAACGGGAGTTCCCGCTTCAGGGTTGTGGCTGTGCGTGACGGTATTGAAATATTGAGTATTGTAGATTTAGAGTAATTTATCTTGAAATTCGACAGTACCCCGTACGTGTCGAATTCCTGTAGTATTGCTGGCATTGTGGTTTCTGGTTCGGTGACAAAGAATAGTAAGTCATCAGCGTATGCTGCTACTGAGTGTCGCTTCCTCCCTATTACTAGACCTGGTATTAGGGGGTTGTTGCGGATTGAGGTCAAGAATGGTTCCAGGGCTAGTATAAACAGGAGGGGTGAGAGGGGGCAGCCCTGTCTAGTCCCGTTCATTATCGAGAAGGGGTCGGTGAAGGCTCCGTTGACGCATACTCGCGCTGTTGGTGTGGAGTAGATGGCTCTAATCCAGGACATCATGGATGGGCCCATCCCCAGCCGCTCTAGCACTTGGAACATAAAGTCCCATGATATTCTGTCAAAGGCCTTCTCTGCATCTGTTGAGAGCAGAAGAAGGCCCGTGTCACTGATTGTAGCGGCGTGGATCAGGGCAAGTGTCCTGGTCGTATTGTCCCTCGCTTCCCGATGTGGGGTGAAACCCACTTGATCATCGTGGATCAGGTCCGGGAGGTAGGCCTGTAGTCTCTGCGATAGTACCTTGGTGAAGAGTTTAATATCGCAGTTGAGCAGAGATATAGGCCGGTAGCTGGCACATGATTCAGGGTCTTTCCCCTCCTTAGGGATTAAACTAATGTTCGCCGCCAGGGACTGCGGCGGAATGTGGGTCCCGTCGCGAATCGCGTTGAGGGCTACCAGAAGGCGTGGGAGAAGGAGTTCAGGGAAAGATTTATAGTACCTAATCGGGAGTCCGTCCGGACCTGGGCTCTTGCCCTGTTTGGTTTGTTTAAGGGCCCCTGTTAGTTCCTGAAGTGTGATAGGTTCGTCTAGTTCCGTGCTCGCCTCTTGTGTCAGACTGGTGCCTATACGTGATTGTAGGTAGTGTGTTATGCGGGCTTTCTTCTCTGTTAGTTCCCTCTCTGTCAGGTGTGATTCTAGTGAGTATAAGTCTGCGTAATAGGTCCGTATGGTGTCGGCCATGTCTCGTGGCATGTTCTGGAGGTGACCCTGTTTGTCCCTGATTTTGGGGATGTATGCTGTCGATCTCTTCTTGGCAATCATGCGGGCAAGGAGGGCTCCGCATTTGTTGGCGTTAGTATGGAAGAACGCCTTGGAGTGAATGTATGCTCTATGGTAATTGGTGTTGAGGAGGGAGGAAAGTTCCCTGCGTAGGGCTGTCAGTTGCGCCCCGTCTGATGGAAGGTGGGATTGCTTGTGGGTGTCCTCTAACTTGCGAATGTCATTCAGTAGGGTGGTGAGTCTGGCGGTTTTTGCTCGTTTGAGGGCAGCACCTTTAGCTATAAAATGTCCCCTCATCACGCATTTGTGGGCTTCCCACAGGCAGAAGGGAGTGGTGTCAGGGGTGTCGTTCTCTGTGAAGTATTGTGTCAGTCGTGTTTTAGCTTCTGTCTGGGCTATTGGGTCGTTTAGGAGGTAGTCGTTTAGTCTCCAGTTATTGCATGTGGGTCTGAATAGCGGGGATGTCAGTGTCAGTTGGATTGGGGCATGGTCCGACCAGGTAGCCGTGCCTATTGCGGATCGTCGGATTTCTGTCAGATAGTAGTGTGGTATTAAAAAGTAATCTATTCTTGAGTACGTACCATTAGGGGTCGAGTAGAAACTGTAGTCACGGTCGCCTGGATGAGTCGCTCTCCAGCAGTCTACTAGTCGGTGGACGTGTAGGGTTTTGTCAATGTCCTTCAGTATGTGTCGGGGTATTGAGGAGGTGCCTGTTGATGTGTCGAGGTGTGGGTTCAGGGCTACGTTTAAGTCTCCCCCTATAACCAGACAACCCGTGGCGAAGTTTGTTATAGTTCTGGTCACGGAGCCTAAGAAACGGTGTTGGCGTCTGTTGGGGGCGTAGAGGCATGCGAACGTGTAGGGTCGGTCTGCCACCATTCCCTTGACACAGACGTAGCGCCCCTGTGTGTCACTGAGGACGTCGGTGGGGTCGAAATGTAGGGATTTGTGTATCAGAATCGCCGTGCCTTTAGTTTTCCCTTCCGGGTTGTTACTGAGGAAACATTGTGTGTATCTATGGTCTGTGAGTTTAGGGGCTTGACCCTCCTTAAAATGTGTCTCCTGGATTAGGACAACCTGTGCCCTTTGGCTGTGAAAGTGTCGGAGCGCTGTGGAGCGCTTTTCCGGCACATTCAGGCCTTTTGCGTTTATGGATAGGAGGTTAATCTCCGCTCTCTTGTGAGTGGTATATGAGTGCGAGGTCATGTCGTCTCCGGATTGTCTGTACGTGGGAAGGGGTGGGTCGGTGTGGTTGGGAATGAGGGGGCGTGGGTGACGGGAAGGGTACGCTACCAGCGTTAGCCTGTAGCTGCCCCTCTCCCTCTCGGGTCCCCGGGACGAGAGCTGCGCACTCACAAAGGCAACAAAATAAAACCGTGAACAATTAACTGTTTAACTAACTATACAACCTACTAAGGTAAAGGTGTGGGCTAGGTGGGAGCCGACTCGGCCGAACCAGTCGGTCCAGTCGGGTCCCCCTGCCGTGAACTGTACACCCCTGTCCGATGGGAGCGTGGCTTATCTCTTCCCTTTCCCCACTGGTCGGTCTCAGTCTGGGGGTCGGAAGTCTAGGTGGTATTTGAGTGTGTCCTTCCAGAGGACTATGTGTGGGAAACCTTTGTCCGTCCTATGTCCTCCTTCCTCGCCCCTCTAGGAGATTGTCTTGCCAGCCTCAGCGGTCAGTATCATGTGGGAGACCCCTCCCTCGGATATCCCGTTACTACTAGGGTGACCGGCCTAGTCTGCGTGGCCATGGCGGTCTCGGATAGTCTGTGTATTTCGAATGTCCCTCATCGCACGTCCCCACTCTGGCCCAGGGGTCTGGAAACTGTGCGGTTTTGGTCTAGGGGTTCGGGTGGGGATCCCCTAGGTATACCGTGGTATGGGTCCGGGTAGTGGGGGCCCTGGGGGGGGGGGGGGGGGAGAGGGCAAAAGCAGGAATAGGGAAATGGGGCCCAGTAGCTCAGGTAATGGAGGTGGCCTCTCTGGTTTACGAATTCAGGGGGGGGGGGGGGGGGGAAACCATCACTCCCTTCCATGTCCACCCTCCAAATCCCCCTCCCCAAACAGCCAAGGTGTCCCATTGGTCAGTCCAGGCCCCGGTAGTCCCACTTCAAGAAGAGTCCCTGGTGCATATCAAGTCCCCTGCCCGTTCCCCCCCCCCCCCCAGTAATGCAGCAAAAAACACAAAGAACAGTGTCCCTATGTATTGTCTGTGTGTTTGTGTGGCCAAGGGCCTAGTTGGATGCGGTTATAGTTACGTGTTCCGCCGGCCCCTCTTCGTCTTCGTGGTCTCTTGACGCGGCTAGTGGATTGCTCCGGCCGGTCTCGCAGTTTCCGTCCGGGTCCTCTGTCGGCGCTGTGATTGTGGCTGCCCCCGTGGTGGTGGCGGAGGGCCGTTATAGTAGTCGAGTGGGTCCGGCCAGTTCATCTGTAGCGGGGGCAGATGGAGTTCGTCTGTGAGATCTTTCAGATCTTGTGCAGTACGGATCTGTCGAGGGCCGCCGGTAGTACTGGCAATAAGGCCTGTCGGGAATGTCCATCTGTACCTGACGTTCTGGTTGGCCAGGGCTCTGGTCAGCGGTTTCAGAGCTCTGCGATATCCCAAGGTGGCAGGGCAGAGGTCTGGAAACAATTGAAGCTGTTGTCCGTTGTGTGTGACTTCCTTTCGGTTGCGGGCCTCGTGCAGGATCTCTTCTTTCAGGGCAAAGACTTCCAGGCAGCAGATCACATCTCTTGGCGGGGCCTCTGGTGGGCCTCTGGGTCTAAGCGCCCTATGTGCCCTAACAAATGTTATAGGGGTCCCTTCAGGGCGGTCCAGGAGGCCATTAAATATAGTCGTGAGCAGGCCCGTTAGCTGCGCGGGGGTCTCTTCCCCTTCTTGTAGGCCCCTTATCCGTATATTATTTCTGCGGCCCCTATTGTCTAGGTCCTCTATATGTCGTGCCATGGCCTGCATTTGGGTCAATTGTATAGCTTGGGTCTTTGTCTGGGAGGTTTGTGCTTCTGTCAGTTTATCATGGTCTGCCTCTATTTGGGCCATGCGGTCCGCCATACCTTGTATGTCTTCCCTCATTAGTTGAAGGTCTGCCCTGATGGATGCCTGAAGGGCCGTGTTGGCGGTCGCCAGGTCTGCCCGGGTGGGTAATTCTTTCAGGAGGCTTAGCCAGTCCGGTGGTGGGGCTGCCATGCTGTCTCCTCTCCCTGGGGATTGCGAGGTGGGAGTAGAGGCTTCAGACTGTGAGTAGGCCTCCGAGTCCGCCCGGGAGGTCGGGTCCGGTGTCGCGGTCAGGAACTGCCGCATGGAGGCATGCATCTGAGCTTGGCGGGTCCCCGAGGGTCTGGGGGTACTCCCTGGTTTAGAGTGTTTTCCCATAACGGGGTGAGGCGGCGGATAGTAGGCTGTTTTCGGGCTTGGTCGGAGGAGCTCGAGATTTATGCGGCCATTCCGTTCCGCTGCCAGGCCACGCCCCTCCATAAAACTTTTTTTAATGCGTTTTATCCATAAGATAATATTTATCTATTTTATGTATGACTCTAAGGTCTTAAACTTTATCAGCTTTAATAGAGTGTCTCCTTCAGTAATATATATTGAGTTTTTTATATGAGACTGTCACTGTATATACATTGTCATACTGTTCAAACTACTGAAATCCCATAATGCACGCTGGTTAGCTTAGGAATATCCACAAACCTCCACTGCTTCATGGTAGAAAAATGACTGTTGTACATTGCATCACTGGAGAGAGTCACCCGTAAGAGAGTCTTCCACTGCACATCTCCCTTTATATGGTTAAGTAATGTTTTTTATTGTGAATTGAAAAAAATCAAGTCACAGTCCCTCTTTAAACAGTAATTTTTTGTAGCATTCTAGCAATCTATATCGGGACATCCAACACATGCTCAATCAGATTGAATTCTGGGTAATTTGGAGGCCAAGGCAACACCTTGAATTCCTGTCATGTTCCTTACACCATTCCTGAACAATTTGTGCAGTATTGCAGGGTGCATTATCCTGCTGAAAGAGGCTACTACCACCGGGGAAAACCAATGACATGAAGGGGTGTACGTGGTCTGCAACAATCTCTAGATGTCAAAGTAACATCCACATGAATGCCAGGACCCAAGGTTTCCCAGCAGAACATTGCCCAGAACATAACACTGCTTTTTTTGGCCTGCCTTCTTCCCACAACGCATCCTGCTGCCATCTCTTCCCATGTAAACAATGCATGTGCATTTGTCTGTGGACAGGGGTATTGATGAGCACTCTGACCAGTCTGTTGCTATGCAGCCCCATGCTCAGTAAACTGAGATGCACTGTGTGTTCTGATACATTTTTCAACAACAGTAGCTCTTCTGTGTTATCGAACCAGATGGGCTAACCTTTGATCCCCATGCGCATCAATGAGTCTTTGGAGCTTCTGACCCTGAGCCTGGTTCACTGGTTGTCCTTCCTTCCACCCCTTTTGGTGGGTACTATCCATTGCATACCGGGAACACCCCACATGACTTGGCGTTTTGGAGATGCACTGACCCAGTCATCTAGCCTTCACTATTTGGCCCTTGTCGAAGCCACTCATTTTTCACTTGCCTACTTTTCCTGCTTCCAACACAAATTAAATTCAAGAACTGACTGTTTGCTTACTGCCTAATGAAGACCTTTTTCAGGACCTCCTGGAGCATTGATATTTCTGTGATGTCCTACTTATGAATAAAACACAGAAGATACTGTTAAAAAACGTATCAGTTTATATATATATAAAAACTCTATCTATCTGTCTGTCTGTCTGTCTATGTATCTAACTATGAGTATGTGTGATACGGAAATGTAAATGCCATGAAAGAGCTACGCGGTAACGAATCCCTATGACTTAAAAATGCTTTTCAATATCCTTGAAGAAATAGCTAATTGAGTTGAAGGCCATAGTGTTAGGCAGAACCAGTTATCGCACTAGATCTCAAGTAAAGTCATGTTTAAAAAGTAAAATACCAACTGTCTTTTGAAATGCCATGATTCCCCAACGTCCTGTTACAGAGTTCTAAATTCCAAGTACAGTATCGTTGCATCTACATGCAAAGGACAAAGGGTCAAAGGCATACTTTCTTCTAATTTAACATTCTTCTTTCATTTTATTACAAGACCCTGGGGACTGAAATCTATTAAATTCTATTCTTTACCAATCAAAGCCTTATAAGTTCAACAGAAAGACCTCTCTGCACATTAACATAATTGTGATCACATGAAATGATTGACTGTGTTATGATTTTCAAACCTTGTTACTGTCGGTCTGATTATTTAACCTTGTTTGTCTGTATACCTGTAAATAGATCAAATTGGTCAAATAACTGAATTTCTCTAATGATGCAAGTCATGTCGGTAGAGCATGTTTTATCATGATTTTTTTCTGTCTTGAAAACAGCATTAACATGATATGTTTTGCAAGATACATAAATACAAATGGAAGGATGTGATTTTTAGAGCAAACAGAATTAAACAGTTTTATTGTTTTAGAAATGTGTGATTTCAAAACAGTATCATTCTTAGACAATGTCATCATTCTTTACTATTTTGTATAACTTTTTCATTTTAGAGAAGCATGTCCTATTTTACAGTGAAAACAAGTATTAAAATTATTTAAAAACCTATAATGTACACATTTAGAAACCTCCACGTTGTTAGTTTAGAAGTTCTTCCAAGATAAAATGTATTTCAAAACAAAATTATATTTCAATCAATAAAAAACATAATTTTTTCCATCTATTTTCTTATTATTCTTTCTTATTAATTCTCATTCATATTATTGTTCCCTATGACAATGAAAATCTTATGTAGATTTGTGTAAACTGAAGTCTGTATAGAATACTAGAATAGCAGTATAATACATACTTATCATTTCTCTTGATCCACCTTCCGCGTCACTTCCCGCCTTGCCGTCTTAATTCCACCTCTTGCTCATCACATGGCCTGCTGCTTGTCCTATGTTGCTCACCCCAATAAAAAGTCTTATACTAAGCTCTGTGTACGTCAATATGGCTGCACCATATTTACACTAATTCCCAACGAAATCTACCCTATAAAAAACTGGAAGCCCTGGAGTAACATTGCTCTTTCATAGCAATGTATGCACATTTAGTAGGGTAACAGTGAGTTCTTTGGTGATTTTCCTGGTTATTGATACGGCTCATTGTTTGGTTCTACAATTTTGTGATTTTTATGTTCAAAATGCAATAATAGTTCAATAAACCCTACCATTCCAAGGTCCAGTACCCATCTTATCCTTTTTAGATTTTTCTTTAGTTGCTCTGATCTACATTTGCCTCCTTGGTTGTATGCAATCCTAACAGATATGAGGGTTGAAGACACGGGAAGTACAGGTGGGGGTTCCAGATGAGGAAGTAGGAAGTGAGGAAGATCTCTGGGAAGTAATGTAGATGGAGTGAGGAACACAGTTGTTCTATTAACTTTTATTCCGACATTACAAATAGATTGACTCTTGAGTAATATACACATGGTCTCTGAGCCTAGACCTGGTTGCCAAAGATTGCTGTTATATTTAAAAATGTATCGATGTAGTTACACTGTAGATATATAAGTGCTGAATAGGTTAATAAGTTCTGTATTGTTCATTTTGGTATTTTTTAAAGTTTGGACCAGGGGTAGGCAACCTTCAGCACTACAGATGTTGTGGACCACATTTCCCTCGATGCTTTGGTGTTATTATGGCTGTCAGAGCATTATGGGGGATGTAGTCCACAGCATCTGGATTGCCAAAGGTTGCCATACCCTGGTTTAGACATACCCATCGATAATTTTAATTAGGAAAAGGTAGGAACACCTAGTCAAATGATATCAGAGGAAATATCCAAAAACAAAATAAATCAAAAATAAGACAGGGTGCTCACTCAAAGAAGGTCCTATTCCTCAAGGACCAAATAAATCTACAAATACTCCTCAATGAGGAGAACAACCGTAAAAATAAAAACAAAAACACATAACCATCGCCACGGGTGATATTGTTGGAGGATTTTACATATGCAAATACATTAGTCTGCTTGGGGAGTATGTTTCTGGTGTGAAGGCTGAGATATGCACGCTAATAAATAGCATACACATATATAAATAAAATGAATACGCACGGCTGTTGATTATTTCTCCTTTCTAATTTAGTATCATATGTATTTTATGTATTTTATATGTAGTTTATATTTTGATATATGTGCAACCAATTATGTTGAGTTTTGAGAGGCCATTTGGCTGGTCACAGTATTGAAAGACACAATAAATGAAGACCTGTGTAAATTAGGTGCACAGTGTGAATACATTATTACTAACATTTTAGAAAGGTGTAGGACTATTGCCTCAAACACCATCTGGCATATCTTCATCTTGTTCTAGGCAGTTCATTATTGCAAATACTGTTCAAAACACAAAACATATAAAATGGAAATAATAGAAAATGTATCGCCTTTAAAAATAAAAAGTTAACAATTATTATATTTAATGTTGACATTCAAATTAATGTTGCAATAATTTCCCTATAAATAATGACATTTGCATCAAAGATTGTATTGTGTTTTGGTAGGAACAGGTTACACATATTTGGTCCTCCAGAGATCTTTAACATTAACCCCTTAAGGACCAAACTTCTGGAATAAAAGGGAATCATGACATGTCACACATGTCATGTGTCCTTAAGGGGTTAAAAGGACACTCCACTGTCCAAGTAAAAAAAAAATATATATATATATATATATATATATATATATATATATAAAATTAATATAATAAATCTCACAGTTTACTACATATACCCCAATGAAATCATGCATGCATTATATTATGCATTTTTGCATTAGGAGTATATGAAAAACAGCTTGCAAAAGATACAGATTTATTTTCTGTAACCTTTCCAAGCCCTCCCCTTCTAACCCCGCCCACGCTTTCTGTGACTGTCCAACCACAGGCTTCCCAATGCAGGTAGGAGCCCTGGGCATTTGACTTTAACTCCACCTAGCTAAACAACCAGGTAATAACAGGACCAGTTTTCTGATTGACAGCCAGGGGTTGTAACAAGGTTACTTTATAAAAGTATCCACATTCAGTACTGTAATGAATTTTGATTAAAATCTGTACTTTTTGTAAAATTTAAAAAAGAGGAAATATTTTCCACACATAAACCACTTCAGCAAGCTAAAGTTCTCTAGTGGTCTACAGTGTCCTTTTAACTGTGCTATCTCAGATTTTGTGTATCTTATTCCACATTTTCTCCATGGTTCTGCTTTCTAGGGGTTAATCTTTAGTTGCTGCCTGGAGGGGATAGAGTTTGCTTTTCAATTTTTTTTTTTTTGTTAGGAGTTTAGCCTTTAATAAAATATTCTGTATCTTTGGTAAGCATGTACTCACTCGCAAACTGTAATACTTTACGTTACAATTCTCAGTATCTGCCAAGGATTGCGCTTTGTATGTATCTTTTGCTGTTTGTTGTTACAAAATAAATAAAACCCGATACATGGAATAACAATGACTGACAGGGAGCTAAGATGGAGGCGCCCAGTTGAAGAATACAAATATGTGTATTTCTACTTTTCATTTTATTTTTCACACCTTACAAATACATAGTTGTTAAATATATGGATAAGCATAAAACATAAAATTGAAAAACCTGGGAGTAGCAGCATTCCTTTAAAGTGGTTTAGAAGTTTTTCTTCGTAAAAGATTAGCAGCCCAAACCATTAAACATGATAAAATGATTAAACACAACGGTGATATAAAATCATTTGTAAATCATATCCATTTTTTTTATTTTACCAATGGCCATTTTCGGATCCCCATACGTTGGATTCCTGTGATTTCTCTGGTTACAGCACAGCATTTTAAACGGATCCCGCTGTCTACTGATTTATAAGCATTTATATTCAACATTTTATAGCGTGCATCATGCATTTATTTTCTGTGAACATAAATCTGTACCAGCTTTGAAAGCTGTAAAAATGACTGGTTTCAGGGATAACGCTTAACTTGTTGATTAATGATATATAAAGTTACTTACTTAACCAGTTTCAGAAAATAAACTCAATTGAAGCACTCTCCTAGTTTAGATGTTATGGTAGAGCTTGCAAAATGTTTTAATGTTACCTCTTTCGTTTCTAATTAAAAATGTGTCAAGGGACACAATAATTAAGAAAAAAAATCAGATGTTGTTGTTTATTTTTAGATTATTAGATCTCCATGTTTTTCTCGGAAATCATATAAAAACTCTGCTGAGATCATTAGTTATGATGATCTCTGGTTCAACCACATACTTCTCATAGATAAGTTCTATGGACATATGGTCCATACATGGCAATCACCATGCCCCACCAATCTGATTCTTCACTATTAGTGATGTCCCGAACAGTTCGGCAGGAACTATTCGCCGGTGAACATAGCTTGTTCGCGGTCGCCGCGGCGGGTAAACATATGCGATGTTCAGTCCGCCCCCTATTCGTCATCATTGAGTAAACTTTGACCCTCTACCTCACAGTCAGCAGACACATTCCAGCCAATCAGCAGCAGACCCTCCCTCCCAGACCCTCCCACCTCCATGACGAATAGGGGGCGGACCGAACATCACATATGATGGGAGTTGTAGTTCAGCAACAACAGGGTTGCCAGAGTTTGAGATGCCTGCACTAGAGGCATGTTCTTCAGAAGTAACAACATTTTACATTGCAAGAGCAAAGGGACAGGGTATACGCACCAAAACCACTACATTAAAAGGTCATGGTTTTGATGCTTAGAGTATCCCTTTAAACAAAAGTTGGTTACAAATACATTACACAAAAAAATTAAAAAATAAAGAGGTGCATATAGGGATAGAGACTATCACACTTTCATTTGAGAAAATCACACATCTGGACAATTCATGCTGAGTGACCTTCTGCCTGTAGTTGATGCTGTTATATTAACCAAAATGATTTAAACACTGTTTGCCATGCTTTTTAATTAAACCCATTTTGGGAGACCTTTCACTGCCCATTATAACACCCTAATTAATCACCTTTCTTAAAATCTGCAGGATATATCAGAAACTTAAACATCAGAAACGTCTGTGGGTGATAAGATAATTAACAAATGGTATCTTGTTTTCTGGAGAGTTTACTGCAAATCATGTTTCAAATCTAGTTTTGTACGATATTTCAGATATTACTACCGATTTCATATTAGCGGAGTAAGGAGTAATTTGTAAGGTTTATAGATTAGAAACACCTTAAACCAGGGAATATCGATGCAGTAGTGGCTGTGGACTCACAGTGAACAAACACAACAGTCATAATGTTTCCTCCTAATTATGTTTGTTACCTATATTATAAAATGTTTTATAATGTTATATGTTATATAATGTTTTGTTTTATGATGTATATATATCAGCTCTATGAAAATACATATTATTAAATATATAAAGTCAAATGTAGAATTTAATCCACTAAAACCCTTTTCTTTAATCAGTATCCATAACTTTTTTTTACTTTCAGTATTACTTATAATGTAGAATTGCATATACAATTTACAAATTTTGTTTCTGCAAGGTAGGAAATTAACTTCATTGAATTCAGTTTTAACAGCATCAATAGACGTATTTGATTAAATTATGAAATTGATTTTATAATTTCGACCATTATGTTTTCGCATCAATATCCTCAGATGACAGAAAATGTAGTTACAGCTTCCTTATTGATCTCAAGCCTTGTGCTCTAAAGTACTCCTGTGACTATATTATGAGCTCAAACCTGATTTTATTCAGTACTGAACATTTTCCGGTTTCAGAATATGTGCATAGACTATTTAGGTTTTAAGTAATACACTGTCTGCTGAAATAAAACACCCAAGGTTCACTACTGTCTAAGTTTGAAGTACAAATATACCCAATATGTTATGATCATCTCCCATAACCCCTTCTCCAAAACAAATAGCTAATATGATATAAATGCTTTTTTAATCAATCCTATTAGCTGGCACATTGCTGGAGAGGCTAGAGAGGCTGAAGCCCCAAATATGGTCCTGTAAAGCCTTGCATGTAAACATTTTAGTACATGATTAGCTATCCCCATATCATTTGAGCAAAAGGTATGTTTTTGTGGCTGCCTCTTTAAATTGATCAACATCTGGTCACATGACAGAGGCAGGCTTTGCCAGTAAAAGAGGACTCACAAATAGTTACCTCTATTCCCCCTCATAGCCCATCTGAAGCCACAGATATAGCCCATCTACAAAAAGCCCTCTCTGCACCCTTACATAGCCATATTGCAACCACACACACATACTGCAGATCTATAGTCAATGACCCAGTGGTGGTTTGGAAACTTTAAAAGAAGGGGGATACCACAATTTGTCACCAATTGTACATGAAACTAGAATGACTAATCTCCAGCTTGGGATCCAAGCCTGTCCTGCTACATTTATCCTTTCTCCTCTAGTACCAGAGACCATCATAACGATTCTTCAGAAACAGGTCTTACTCCGCACTCACAGAACAGGCAGTCATTGTCCACTCTGCCTGCCCCAACACTGTCTTTACAAAACCGCTATTTTGTTGAAAGTGTTCACATTCTCTGTCACACTGTCCCCCAAATACCACAACCCACATTACTGTGTCAGGAGGGAGAAAACACGCATAATACTTTATTCAATCCTAGGAATAACGTTAAACCCCCAGATTTGTTGCAGTCTGCTGACTGTATATTATTATTGTATATTCTGAAAGCTTATGGATTCACTATTACCAGCAATATTATCAGGTTCTTTATAAACATCCATAAGCAGAGTTTTTGACCCATTGCTACAGTTAGAATCAAAATGATTTAACCCCCTTTGAAAATCAGCTGTTTGCAATGAACAAATCAAACAAAAGCAATTGAAATAGCTCAACACAACACATGCTTAAAGTATTTTCCCCAAATTCAATTGAAAATGTTACTTACAATGAATAAAAAATGACAGTCTCAAATGTATTCATTGCCCTGAATAGAATCCCTCACCTCAGCAAAAATAAGCAAAAAAGGTGTTGTCTCAAGAACAGAAATAAAAGAGGTCAGCGCTAATAATAGAAAAAATTTAAAGGCAACGGTCCAGCAGTGGGTAACCCGCTAACCCTCCAAAAGGAAAATGTGAAACACAGAAAACTGTAGTGCAGGGCTGCACCAGATATGATAATAATACAATGTACTTGTAAATGTATCAGAAGATAACACAATGCACTGTATCTTATGACAAAAAAAGATAAAAAAAAACATATAAATGAAGTGCAATATAGGGAATTAGAATAAATTGTCCAAACGTATTGAGAATTTCACTCTAGAGATAGATGTATTTTAAGGTGCTTTTAGAGATGTAATATCCTCAGTGTTTATAGTAATCCAATTGTTTTCCTTGTATGAAAGACAAAAAGCAAAGGAGACCAATCGTATAGCATGTATAAAAGAATGTGAGTGAATAAAGGAATATATATATTCAACTCACATTTGGAAGAGCTATAGCCAGCTCAGGTGTGAAGAGCATACAGTGGTATGATCCCCGCTTGTGGGATATATGGTGGTAGTCTTCTGGAAGAGGTGGTGTCCAACACTCAGGAGAAGAGTATATAAAAAACAACTGATAGTGCTCTCAGTGTATACAGGATATTAAAATGAACGTGAATAAAAATGTACTTACAAGTATAGTGTAGGCCAACTGCACTATGATATCAGCATTGGTGGTATAATCGCCATCTCGGATAAACTTGTAGTCACACGATACAATAGGTAGAAGCCAGGTAAAAACATAAAATTGTGTATTAAATACACAGTTTAAATAAAATAAATGATGTACTTTATATCAGTTTTTATATCAAATTTATGTTTTTTTTATTTTAATATACATTTTTTTTCTCCTATTACATTATATATTCCAACATATTGTATGAACTATGGGCATTTCTGCCCTCTTTCAAAACGGACAAAAGGAGAATTGTGGTCTAACCACTCCCATCTAGGAAATATGAACTAAATCACCTCCCACCGGATGTGCAATGCCATATACATCACAGGAAGTGGCGCAACTGGGAGATAATGACCGGAAGATGTTAAGATCATTGCGCGGCCGTCACCGGAAGTGACGAAATGATGGAATAAATTGAAAAAAGAGAAAGAGGCTGTACGAACTTTGTGGACGTCTTGGGGTGGGAATGGATGCTATGCTCGGGACAGGATGTACCTCCATGTTGAGGATGGTGGCATACATCCGGTCCTGACCATATTTGGTTGTGGGTGGTATTTACCAACAGATGTTTTGAATTGATTAATTTACTTATTTCTTGGCTTAAATATAGAAATACTTGTTCAGTTGGAGAAATTCATCCACCTGAGGAAGAACTTCTGATAGGTTGAAACGTGTTGTGCTATTTTAATTTATTTTAACCAACTGTTAATAAATATATTCCTTTTACTACTTACCCTGGGCTCTGGAGTTCCTGTGTTGCAGCAGTGGCAAGTTTCTGAGGGTGATCTTTGGAAATCTCATCATATATCTCTCTTATGAAATGAAAAGTGCCATAGTTACCGAGCCAACTTTTAATGGGCTCTGAAAATTGTGAGTTTGAAGAAATATTCTTACATATATATATATCCTCACATTTCCAGATTACACTACGTGTGTTTTTAAAATGGTTTAATATAGGTGAAAGAAATTCATGTGTTTTGGTTACCAAAGAAACATTGAGTGTAAGGTAAACCAAAATATATCTTTCTGTGTGCGCAAATCACCTTATCTTTTTCCCAAAATTTAGTTATAGTTAAGTTCAATTTGATTAACGAGCATAGGATGTAACATGTATACAAGTGTAAAAAGACATGTAAAGAGAATGAATAAAACTGTCTTTCAATAAACCTCATTATTATACTTCTCGACACTAGGCAGAAGACGAGAGAGAGAGAGACAGAGACAGAGAGATATCTAATTAAACATGCGGATCTGTGATTCATATATGATTTGATTTTGGGTCAGGATTCTGGGCACAGAGGTAACTAAATAATTGCAGTCTTCTGAAAGTCATCTTCAATATTTGGTTTGAGAATTATGCTTGAGGTTCTACTACCAACAGTATTGGTTAATTTCCTAAATTCCCAAATAGACACATTTTATCAAAGGTAAAGTTATTAATTGTTTTCACTGCAATGGATTGCATTAATTAATTATATGTGTAGGTAATAAGATAAAACACGTATCAAAATAAAACTTGTTATTTTAAATTTACAAAAATGGATACAAATAGAAATACCAAGCATATATCAATGTTTCAATTATTTAGCAACATTACTAATGAAAAATATTATCTGGAGATGTGGCATCTGTTTAGCTGCTGAATGATTGAAGCTTAATGGTTACATTGACAAACAAATCTTGACAATATTCCAAACCAAACAATGTACGGGTGATGAGTAAACATTTCTAAAAAGCAGCACAGACCATTAAATAAATGTGAGAGAGAAAAGCATAAATTTGTGCTAGTGGTTAACTCGTATGCACTGTAAATTTGTTGGTGACACAGCGCTTGCGGACCTGGCATGAGTAATGCAGATATTATTTACACATCTTCCTGGCACGGACTTCATCAGTTACTTAGGATATTTAGAAAGAAACAAGTCTATGAGCTACAAGGACACGACTTTTCCACTAGAAGATTACAAACAGGAAAATCAGCCAGTAGAATTCCGTAAAATATTCATCTTCTCTAGAGAAGCTTTGGATTGGAATGAATCAAATGGACTGCAATTGGTTCTCCTGGCAGAGTGCCTGGCATAGCTAGTACATTTATCCATGCTGATTAGATTAGACATTATTAATAGGGGTCTACGGAGTAGTGCAAAGGGTCATCCGGAGTTTAATTCTGCTCTGAGATAACTTCATTTCAACTGATGGAATTGTTATTGCAAGGACTTCATATGTTTATAGGAAACAATATAGTTAATGCTGAGCGCATGCATCCCTCCGCAAGGTCAGAAAAGCTATTGTGAAGCTGAAATGAAGTCCCCACAATTGTGTTAATTAAGAAACACTGATTTGACTTTGTCCGATCATGATATGCATCTGAGAAGTGTCTGGAAAACTGCTGAATGTGTTCTTCTCCGCAAGCAAATAGACCCTTAGGAAAGGACAATCCCGAAGCGGTAAATGCTTGTCTTTGAGATAATTTACAACACATTAAAATAAAAAGTAGTAGTACTTATTAGCCTTTGGACCTATAGGATTATAGTGTTATTGAAAGATACGAATATCAAAATTGACAAATGCAGGTTAATTGCAAAAGGTTAAAAAATAAAACATTTTAATTATTGGTGTGTTGATTGTTTATATCAAAATGTTTATGTGCCGTTTTAATTGAAGACATCACAAACGTGATGGAAGTTTAATGTATTTTCCACTACTAAAGTAAATAATCACCTATCAGTTTTTCATAGATTGTACACAGTATATGATGAAACTTATTCAAATTCAAAAAGAATTGTACCGTGATATTATTTACTATTTCTAACGGCATTTATGGATAGAGAAAAAAAATAACAGCTGTAGTAAGATACTGTGTGTTACACATATTATATCATACATGTTCAGGCATTACAGCATGAAACAACTGGGAATATTTCACTAAATTTCTCCTTACAAGTTTGACTATGAGTATAAGTAGGATTATTCTCTAATACAAGGTTTATTGAGAATTCCTAATAGAATTTCACATTTTAAGTCAAACAGCTAAATGGGAAAAAAATGCAGGGTTCATGAATTCTCCCAATTGACTTTTTTTGACCTTACTTTTTGGTCATGCTTACTTTGAGCATGTTGTGCAGTCTATGTGGTATGTTGACTGTATCATGATGAATTATATTGATAAAATTGCTCCTTAATGCTGTACCATGTGCTCATAAAAAAACCTCAATAAAGTACAAGTTAAGAAAAAGATTATCCTCCTGGCTTTTGTTTTTATCCGCAGATAATAACTTGGCAGACAGCTTGAGACTGTTGTCCATGTGTTTGATTGAACAAAGCACTATAACACAGTCATGTTTAAGGTCTGAACAGACACATCTCCTTATACAAACAGTCGTCATGCATTCTAGGAGGTCAAGGTAGATACATAAAGGCATAGCATCTTGGATTCTTGGACTCAATGTGTAATTGCCCTATAGTATGCTTTTCATTAAGTTGATGGGCTAGCAAAAAGGAAAAGCTACGTTGAACAATCAATTTTCTCATATTTGTCTGTGATAAGGATCATCAGCTAGTAAAGTCATATATTAATACTATTTACCAGTGTGGGATTGTCACATTATATAATTGTGATTTTCTATATTCCTGGGAAAAGGTATTAGAGGTGTCCATAGGATAGTGTGGTTTTATTTTGTGTCTTTGTGGGTGTATTTTTTCACTAATTTGGGATTCAACATTATGTTACGGGGTTTCCCCGGGAGTATTTGTGTCTACTACCTTCTGTGATAATAAATATATTTTGAGTAGAATTGTTATTCTCTTTATCTCTGCTGTACTGGAGTGTGCGTGGTTCTTCCACCATTACAGTAAATGGGAAATATATTGAACATTAACAAAATTGGGTTGGGTCTGTTAATTTGAAAAGTTTAGGTAAACAAAAGACAACCAGAGACATTGGGTCCTTGCAGGGTTATAACAAAAGTGAGAATTGTCAGGAATTCATTGTTATTTAATAGCCAAACTGTATTTACTTTAGCCTTTAGATTGCAATTCAATTTGAGTTTACTTTGATTTACTAACAGTTCTTACTTTAAACCAGACAGAAGACTTACTAGGTACGTCCGACAAAAAACGGTCCTTAATAACCGCGGACGTACCTAGTACGTCATCAAAGTCCTACTTACTTACCCAATTGCCTCCGTTCCCCTGCCGACGATCTGTGTTCCTTTCATTCTGGGGGACTGTCTGACAGCCCAGAGAGTCGGCAAATTAGGCCCCGCGGGCCATGTGATTGCTCTGAAAAAGCGGTCACATGGATGCAATCCCTGCATCTGTAAAATAAAAAAATAGGCTGATAAATAAAATATAATTATATATATATATATATGTATATATATATATATATATAACATGTATATATATATCATATATAAAGTCATACTAAGTGTATTTTTTATTATATAATATACAAAATACACTTAGAGTAAAATTACACACATATATATAATATATATAATAGCTATATATTTTGTATATATATATATAAATAAATTATAATTAATTAAAAATAAATGATTTTTTTTAAAATAATAAAAAATTTTTTATTATCTATATAATTGTATTCTAATTGTATTATATCAAAATACACTTAGAATGAAATTATATATATATATATATATGTATATATAAATAAATACAAATAATATGAAATATACATATGTCCCTACACATAATTACATAAATAATTTCATAAATATACACATAGACTTCAAATATTTAAATATGTATATATATTTAAATTATATGTGCATATTTATGTAATATTTTTACATAAGTAATTTTTTTATTGCAATTTGGGGGACCTGCCTGACAACCCAGGGCGAAAGTCCAGAGAATTTTTCACACACAAACAACACTTTCACTGATTATATCATTGTTGTAATACGTTTTACTGTTTTGAAACACTAATATTTGTCTCCCGAGTATAACAGTACCCCCTTCAAAAAGACAGGTTTTATAGTCTTTTTGAAAGTTACAGGGTCAAATATAATGCTTGATTTTCACATTTTTTCCCATTGAAAATGTGCCAGATTTGTTATGTTGCCAAGCGTATGAGAGCGTATGGTAGCCCAGGAATGGGAATTACCCCATGATGGCATACCATTTGCAAAAGAAGACAACCCAAGGTATTGCAAATAGGGTATGCTCAGTCTTTTTTATTAGCCATTTAGTCACAAACACTGGCCAAAGTTAGCATTTGTAATTGTTTTTTACATTTTTAAAACACAAATATTAATGCTAATTTTGGCCAGCGTTTGTGACTAAGTGGCTACTATAAAAGACTGGAAATACCCCATATTGAATACCCTGGGTTGTCTACTTAAAAAAAAATATGTACATGTGGGGTGTGATTCAGAGATTTATGACAGATAACAGTGTTACAATATCACTATTGATAAATTTTAAAAATATATATTTTGAAACAGCAATGTTCTACTTGTATTTATAGCCCTATAACTTGCAAAGAAAAAGCTAAGACCATGTTAACATTGGGTATTTCTAAACTCAGGACAAAATGTAGAAACTATTTAGCATGGGTGTTTTTTGGCGATTGTAGATGGGTAAAGGATTTTGGGGGTCAAAGTTAGAAAAAGTGTGTTTTTTAATGTTTTTCTTCATATTTTATATATTTTTTATAGTAAATTATATTATATGATGATAGTAATGGTATCCTTAGAAAGACCATTTTAAGTCGTGGAAAATTATATATAGTATGTGTGGGTACAGTAAATGAGTAGGGGAAAATTACAGCAAAACACAAAGACCGCAGAAATGTAAAAACAGCCCTGGTCCTTAATGGTAAGAAAATTGAAAACGTTCTGGTCACTAAAGGGTTATTTATAACCCTGTTGGTGTTAACTAGATACTGGAGTGAGTGTGAGACTTCTGGTAAACTATCATAGAAACATAGAAACATAGAATCTGACGGCAGATAAGAACCATTTGGTCCATCTAGTCTGCACAATTTTCTAAATACTTTCATTAGTCTCTGGCCTTACCTTATAGTTAGGATAGCCTTATGCCTATCCCACGCATGCTTAAACTCCTTTTCTGTGTTAACCTCTACCACTTCACTGGAAGGCTATTCCATGCATCCACTACCCTCTCAATAAAGTAATACTTCCTGGTATTATTTTTAAACCTTTGTCCCTCTAAGACTATGTCCTCTTGTTGTGGTAGTTTTTCTTCTTTTAAATATAGTCTCCTCCTTTACTGTGTTGATTCCCTTTATGTATTTAAATGTTTCTATCATATCCCCCCGTCTTGTCTTTCCTCCAAACTATACATGTTAAGATCCTTTAACCTTTCCTGGTAAGTTTTATTCTGCAATCCATGAACCAGTTTAGTAGCCCTTCTCTGAACTCTCTCTAAAGTATCAATATCCTACTGAAGATATGGTCTCCAGTACTGCGTACAATACTCCAAGTGAGGTCTCACCAGTGTTCTGTACAATGGTATGAGCACTTCCCTCTTTCTACTGCTAATACCTCTCCCTATACAATCAAGCATTCTGCTACTGCTGCTCTATTACATTGTCTAACTACCTTTAAGTCATCAGAAATAATCACCTCTAAATCCCTTTCCTCAGATGTTGAGGTTAGGACTCTATCAAATATTCTGCACTCTGCCCTTGGGTTTTTACGTCCAAGATGCATTATCTTGCACTTATCCACATTAAATGTCAGTTGCCACAACTCTGACCATTTTTCTAGTTTACCTAAATCATTAGCCATTTGGCTTATCCCTCCTGGAACATCAACTCTGTTACATATCTTAGTATCATCAGCAAAAAGACACACCTTACCATCAAGACCTTCTGCAATATCACTAATAAAAATATTAAAGAGAATGGGTCCAAGTACAGATCCCTGAGGTACCCCACTGGTGACAAGCCCAAGCTTCGAACATACTATCCCCTAGGTTTCTGTGTCTCCTGGTTTAATATGGAACTGCAAAGCTTGTTTGATTTCTTCATAAATGTAGTTTTTGTTCAGAACATTAGACAGCATTTTGACAAAGTTACCCACCCACTTTGATTAAAATTGACAGTTTCCATCAGTTCCATTTTCAAGCAAGTGAGAAAGTGATCAGAAAGGGGAAACAAACTTGACTTATAGCACTGTTGCCATGTGGGATATTCCCATAAATTTTGCATTTCAACCAACCAATTGCAACATAGTATCCAGTACATGGTTTAAACAGTAGATGCCCTAAATATAAATCTGCCTCCACAAGCAATGTAAATAGAAATTATACTTTTATTGACAAGTCATTAAAATCCTATAGACAGGAGCATATAGTCAATCAATGTATGCCAGCGTGCAGTCCCAAATATGTAGCTTGTCGTGTTTCACAACTCAAGGGGAATTATTCATAAACATATGCCATCCCTCCCCGAATTCATAAACTTCAATTTAAACTAGATGTGTTCATTTGGATTGTCTCAATTGTGTCTCGTTTAAATTTGGACCAATCGACATCCCATGTCTCTGAAGCAACAAACAGAGAAATAATCAAGGAAATCACTAGCGCGATGGCCAAACATATGGTATTTGGAGCTCCACCTGTGGCACCAGTCTGAGGCTTCTCATTGAGAAGCTTCTGTGTTGGAGCAGTGACCTCCACGTGGTTTCCCATTATATCTCAATGGGCTGTAGTACAGCTCATTAAGGACTGGTGAATCCAGGCTCAGTCTATACTAGTGCTCATGTCACTTCTTTTAGCTCTGTGGAGCTATTGTCACTCTGGCTATCTGATTGTCAGCTATCAGTAAGAATATACAAAAGTGCCAATTCCTATTGAAAACAGCAATATAATGACCTTAACCCTGAATATTCTGTCATGATTCCCTTTTATTCCAGAAGTTGTGTCCTTAAGGGGTTACAAAATTACAGAATCTAGACACATAAAGCACTTCAACTTACTGAAGTGCATTATGTATTTGGAGTGTCCCTTTAATATTTTTAGGAATGCTAACATTGCCTTATAAAAGAGAGAACCATTTGATAAGCACTGCAGATTACTGTGTTGATGCAAAAATAAAAAAAAATTAAGAAATCAAATATTCTGTTGAACATTTATTGTAGATCTACTTATATGAAACATTTATATTGCATGGTGCTGCAGAACATGCTGGTATCTTATAAATACTAAATAATGGATGATAGACTAAGAAATATATATTTTTATGTGCTTCGTTGGAAACCTTCATTCACCAATTGAAATGATTTCAGATTTTTTGACTTATTTATTTAATACTTTTTTTGTTAATTGTATTTATTTTACAAACTTAATAAATGTAGACAACGTCTCGAAAGATGGAAAAGGACTGACTGGTTTAATGCCAATAGCATACTTTATGGCATGTTAATGGCATGTTAACCTATGATACCAACAGCATGCTGTGAGTTGTGCCAGTGCCCTATATCAATAATGTGTCATTATGTATCAATGTCTAATTATGTGATTTCAATGACGTGCTGTCTATGATACCAATGACAAGTACCATGTGATGTCATTCGCATGGTGCATGTGACATCACTGACATGATGCATGTAGTATGTTGGCATCAATGACCTGCTGTAGGAATGCCAAGCACACGTTACAAACAATATCACATGCAATATCAATAGCATGTTACATGAGATGTTGATGGTATGTTGCAAAGATATGTTAGATGCATTGCCAATTGAGAAATGATAATATTAAAACCATAACACTAATTTTATCAGTTTTAAATGTCTCTTCTGACAAATTGACAAACTATGTGCTTTAAAATATATTTCTGTGCCAAGGTCTGTTTCTTCTAAGCCAATTAATGAAAGGAAGTTACTGCTCAGTGTGTTTTGTACTAGACGCCAGATGACTAGGAGGCTGGAGGCATTGCCTAAATTTCAGTACATAAGTACGAGTCATCAGGTGGCAAACACACCAAGGAGTAGGGAGCCAGATGTTTAATGCAATTACAGTTTATCATTGTGATTTGCCTTTGTTTTTCATGTGTACATTGTTTAACCTAATCTAATTCTCTCATCTTGCCAAAATAAAAGATGCAGACAAGTTCCCATTACCCTTTCATTTATTTATTTATGGAATATTAATAGGTGTATTTAGCATGTGATTTTATATACATATATTAAAAAATAATTTTAAAATGTAATATAACTATAATTACTAACACTAAGCGCATTTCAGTTTTAGAAAGTACAGAAATTAATAAGCCAATATACATGAGATTATCAATAAAATACCTTTTTTCCCCTATGCATTGTAATTTTTTTAAATAAATAGACAATAATGTATGAAAAGTGGAAAACGGGACGGATAAAATCTCCAGTTCAGATTTTCTTCTTTTTGCCTTAACTGTGCATTTTCTAACAGGTGAAGGGCCATATGAGTATACGAACATGACTAGAGAAATGTTGAAATTTGTGTGGTATATTGGAAATAGGTATGCAATTCTATTTGTTTAGAAAGATATGATATTTAAATAATACTGATGTTTCTCCAAATCATTCCCCGATCTATCTTGATGCTAGCTTTGGGTAAGAACCATTCTAAACAAGTAAAATGTCAAACTTTATCTTAATGAATAATGAAGAGGAAGTGTAGAGCAGTGTTTCCCAACCCAGTCCTCAAGGCACACCTACCAGTCCAGGATTTAAGGATTACCCAGTTTTGTCTAAGGTGTTTTTAGAAAAAAAAGAAAAAACACCTTAGACAAAACTGGGTAATCCTTAAATCCTGGACTGGTAGGTGTGCCTTGAGGACTGGGTTGGGAAACACTGGTGTAGAGGCTTGCAACACAAATGCCAGAATATATTTCATGACCAATGTGTAGACTTTATTTACAATGTCCTCTGGAGTTTTGCCCAGTATTTATAGTTAACCAGGCTTTAAAACTGTTCCAATTTTGGTTGGACATTCCCTATTTTCAGATCCTGTATTGCCGTCCCCAACTTGGGTGTTCCCAAAAACAGGGAACTGTCCCCAGAAAATGTAGGGCAAGCACAAGATAAGAGGTGCTTGCACTATGCTCACGGTACAAGAACTATTCAGAAAGAGCTAAAAAAAAACCTGAGCTTTCTGGGTGTTCTACCCTTGATGTGCCAGTCTGCTTGACTGGCAGACAGCCTGGAGTGCACTCAAGCCAGACTGAACTGACCATTATTTAGGCAGACTTCCCCCTTTCAGGGTAGATCCACCTCATTTGAGCAGCACCAGTGATTTGTGTAACTGGCATGCTTCCTTTTACCTTGCCCACCGGTGTCCTACACTCAAGTTGGGGTGTACAAATGTAATCAAACTTATTCAATCCCCATTGTAAATCTGGTTTCTTGTTAAAATGCATAGACTTTCAGCTGTTTTCAATGAACAAATAAAAAAAAAAAGCAATTGAAATAGCTCAATACAACAAATGTTTCAAGGGGTTTCCCCAAATTCAACAGAAAATGCAAATTATAATGACTTCTTCAGTCTCAAATTTGTTCAACCCCGAGAATAGAATCCCTCACAACAGAATAAACATGCAAGACATGAGTTGTCTCAAGTACGCACTTTTAATACCTGAACTGGCTAAGGGTTTGTTGAGTGTGACGTTTGACTGCATGCTAGAAATATGGCTAAGTCAAAAGAATGCTCCACAATGTTAAGAGAAAAGATCATCGCCCTTCACAAACAAGGAACAGGATCCAAAATAACAACAAATCATTATTAAGGGAACCTAAAAGACAAGCATTGGAAACAGTATTCAGTAAGATAACATTTATTGCTGAAAAATAAATCTACACATTGTTGGCAGAACTATTTTTCCTACAATATCAGAACAAAATCTGCAAGAAGACCCAATCTGCTTGGAATAGTCTTGTCTGTGATCCAGAATATGATAATCCTTCTAAAAAAACTCCCCATCATTGTCATAATGTACAGGTGATATTATCATCATCAGACCCCAGATGCTGCTTCCTGTAAATATATCTAATGAAAATACAGGATGCATACACTGCCTTGGCTGCATTACTTGTAGCCATATGGTTGCTTACACTACATTTAATTCTCTACAGTCTGTCAAGGAGTTCAGAATCTGACAAAGAATTACTTTAGCAACTGAATTTGTAATCTACTTAAATTGCCAATGTGCTCTAAATTATGTTGGAAAAATATAATTTCTGATTTGGGAACAAATTAGGGTATCTAATGTATGATTGTCCATTGTGACAGTGTTTGTGACTAACCTATTATTAATTTTGGGGGGAATATGGATATTCCTTCAAATGCAGTGTTTTAAGTCTATTGATCATGTACCCCACTCCATGAAAGAGGGGACCTACCAGGATTCTCTTACATCACAAGACCTTTGGAATAGATACTTTACAGTAGGGGTGCCCAAAAGGTAGACCCCCAGATGTTATAAAACTACAACTTTGCATCATGGAAGTTGTAGTTTTATAACATCTATGGATCTACCATTTGTGCACCCCTGCTTCACAGAATGACCCAAAGAGGGGAAATTAAAAATTGTTGAACACAGCATTTTTAGAATTGCATTGATTGTTTAGATTCCTTTTTGGTTCTGTTCCTGTTTATAATATATTTCCAGTTGTATTTATTTTTTTCTTGTTCTCCATTCTTTCTAATTCTTCATAATATCAAGGAAACTATAACATAGTATAGGTTTCTCTCTATGAAAAGTCTACTTGTAACTGTTTACACATAAAGCATTTACGCCTTTAACCCCTTAAGACCGCAGCCAAATGTACAAGTTGTGATCCAAAAAAACGTAAACAAAACCTGGCATTTGCGCTATATGTCTCTCCAACCATAATTCACCTCTTTCATATTAAATGCACCCCCCATTATTATATATCATTTTATTCAGGGGAAACGGGGCTTTCGTTTAACATCAAATATTTAGGTATGGAACATAATTTAATATGAAAAAAATATTTAAAAAATGGGAGAAAATAAGAATTTTTTAAATTTTTTTAGTTCTACGTGACATTCTAACTGTGAATGTCATAATACTGTTTGCTTTTACTGCAATACAATACACATATTTGTATTCAGCGATGTCTCGCGTGTAAAACAGTACCCCCTATGTACAGGTTTTATGGTGTTTTGGGAAGTTACAGGGTCAAATATAGCGTGTTACATATTTCAGTTTTTTTACATTGAAATTCGCCAGATTGGTTACGTTGCCTTTGAGACCATATGGTAGCCCAGAAATAAGAATTACACCCATGATGGCATACCATTTGCAAAAGTAGACAACCTAAGGTATTGCAAATTGAGTATGTCCAGTCTTTTTTAGTAGCCACTTGGTCACAAACACTGGCCAAAGTTAGTGTTAATATTTGAAAATGCAAAAAACTAATTTGAACGCAAATTTTGGCCAGTGTTTGTGACTAAGTGGCTACTAAAAAAACTGAACATACCCTATTTGCAATACCCTGGGTTGTCTACTATTGCAAATGGTATGCCATCATGGGGATAATTTTCATTCCTGGGCTACCATACGGTCTCAAAGGCAACCTGGCGAATTTTAATGTGAAAAAACTGAAACGCAAACCTTATATTTGACTCTGTAACTTTTGAAAACACCATAAAACCTGTACATGAGGGGTACTGTTATACTCAGGAGACTTCGCTGAACACAAATATTAGTGTTTCAAAACAGTAAAACGTATCACAACAATTATATCGTCAGTGTAAGTGCCATTTGTGTGTGAAAAATGCAAAAAATTTCACTGTCACTGACGATATCGTCGTTGTAATATATTTTACTGTTTTGAAACACTAATATTTGTGTTCAGCGAAGTCTTCCGAGTAAAACAGTACCCCCCATGTACAGGTTTCATGGTGTCTTGGAAAGTTACAGAGTTAAATATAGTGCTAGACAATGTAATTCCCTGAACTTTTGGCCTGGGTTGGCAGGCAGGTCCTGCAAATTGTAATTAATAAAATGACCTAATTATGTAAAATTATTACATAAATATATGCGTAGAATTATTATATATATATGTGTGTATATATATATGTGTGTATATATATGTATATAATTTTTTTTTATTATTTTTATTTATATATAGGTATATACATAGTGATATATACATATATACTTATGTATATAGATATATATATTATTTCGTTCTACATGTATTTTGATATCAATATATATATATTAATTTTAAAATACAGTTAGAACGAAATTACGCATGTTTATATATTTTCTATCTATTTTTTTTATTATTTTTTTATTATTTTTTTATTTATTTTTTTAACGTATTTATATATTTATTTATTTTTTTATTATATATAAATATATATATAATGAAAATTATATATATATTTAATCAATATCATTGTACGTGTATTTTGATATTAATATATATATATAATTATGTATATATTAATATTAAAATACACGTAGACAGTGTATGCATATTTATGTGTATGTGTGTATATGTGTATATATATACTTAGATCATATATATAATAAATATATATATGATCTAAGTATATATAATCTTATTTTTACACTGTTTTAACTGATTTTATTTGAATTTCAGACAGCAGGGGGAGTACCTGTCATTACAGGCACTCCCCCTGCTGGCAATGCCTTGGACGGCTATGCCGTCCATGTGATCGCGGGGTCCTCGCAAGGACCTCGCGATCACATGGCCCTGGGCGGCTGAAGAGGACGCAGGGGGACTCCCTGGGCTCCCAGGTAAGTCCCCCATACCGCGATCGCCGGCGTGGGATCGCCGGCGACCGGGTAAGTACATAAGATCGCAGGACGTACTATGCCGCCCTGCGGATTTTAGAGCCACCAAAATAAGGACGGCATAGTACGTCCTGCGGTCTTAAGGGGTTAAATATCTATACAGAGCTTTAATCAAAAACACTTTATTTTGTTGATGTTATGGAGTTGTGATATTTACCTTGTTATAGGCATAACCCATCTGTGTTGCTGAGTAAGTTTGTTCATATATCTGTATCTTTTAATAATGATCGGCTAACAGGCCAAAATTTATTAATTTTACTTGAGTAGTTATTAAGAGCTCACAATTTTGGATAAAATACATGACTGTATTGTTATATATATATATAAATATTTAAAAAAAAAAAAAAAAAACATAGAATGTGATGGCAGATAATAACCATTCAGCCCATCTAGTCTGCCCAATATTTATATAAATATTTAGATTAGTAATCTAAACCAAAATTGAGTTACACAGAGGTGAATATTACTTTGCTAAATAAAATTTTATTCAGTTTTATACGTGCTTGAATAGTTTGCTTACAAATAAATAAATTAACATTTGTCTGACCTCAATAATAAAATAAATAAATAAAAAAAAGTCATAGATGAGTATAGTGGAACTGCATTTAGGTGAAGTTTGAAAAATTAATCAAGGCATAATATACATTGAAAATGTGACTTTAAGAGAGAAAAAAGTGTTCAAGAATTGTTCTGAATGTAAAGTAAAATAATAAAAATGAATATTTTTATATTTTTTTATTGCAACGAGCACAATTACAAAGTAGTGGTAGTAATTATGTTATCCTGACATTTGCCACACTCGGATTCCTTCATCAGACCTTCAGATGGTAAAGTGTGAAGAGTCCAATGGTGAAATTATTTACACTACCCTGCCATGGCACTGCGCTTGTTGAAGTACAACTGCTTTACCATGGTCAATTCATGAAACTCCCAATGCACAGTTCTTGGGCTGATGTTGCCTTCAGAGGAACCTTACAACTCTGTAGGATGAAACATGCAGTATGTTCAACAATTCAGCACTTGGCGCCACTGCTCTGTGAGTTTGTAACGTCTACCACTTTGTGACTGGGCTGTTATTGCTCCTAGATTATTCTACTTATAATAACACTAACAGTTGACTGTAGCAGATCCAGAAGGGCAGAAATTTCAAGAACTGACTTGTAGCAAAGGTGGCACCCTATGACAATGCAACATTTAAGGTCACTGAGCTCTTTAGGGCTACCCATTGTAATGCCAATGATCGTCTAAGGAGATTTCATGTGCTGAATTTTATACACCTGTTAGTAATGAGTGAGGCTGAAACATCTGAATACATTAATTAGTAGGGGTGTTCTTTTTGACCATATTTTGACCATTAGTATTCATGAATATGTTGCATACTGTTTATGATTGCGCTCGAAACCCATGGACTTCCAATTACGTCTTCAGTCCATGATCATTTTATTTTAATTATAAACATTTTGTCAATCTTATATTTATAAGATTATAGTATTTATTATAATAGCAACAGGTTCTTACACAAAATTAGGTTCCATGCCTACACAACTTGTTAAAACAATTCTAGTAGATTCACTGTTGTTTATTTATTCTTCATTTCTAGTTTTCATACAACATTTCAACTTGAACATTTTTGCATTTTGTAGCTTTAAAGGGGAGCTATCTCTTCTTTATAGTGCCATAACTTTTCATTTACATGATTTGCATGGTAAACAGTGGGCAAAACATGACTATTATTTACTCTGGCAATGTTTTATGCATAGCACATGTGTATGTGTGGCAGTACTGGAGAAAATTCTGAGTGACCCCAAGCATAGATGAGTGTGTCTAAGGCATCATGGGACTGATGAGTTTCCCAGAAAATAGTCCAGCAGAAATAAGTAGGGGTTTACTGCCAGTAGATGCTGTAATAATGTTTACTTGTTTGAGGAGACATGGGGACACTTCATGTGAAGTGTTTTTACGTTTTCTTCAAATAATACAGAAACCTGAGCCCTAGTTTATAAATATTAGCTGTGGTTGAGGTCCAAAGCTTAAGAGAAAGATGTAGTGTACAGTTGAAATTATTGGTTGAGGTGATTCAAAACCAAAGTGTGGGTAAGCTTGAAGGATGGCTCACAAGAAGATCTAATGGTCCTAACTAACATAAAGGGAGTTACTTTATTCTACATTACTAGAGCAAATCAGGGAAGGAGGTGAGTTTAAATGCCCCCAATCCTCCCCTACAAAGACAGGCTATCTAGCCGCAATATTTTTTCTTGTGCTGTCACTATTGCAAAACATCAACCAGGCTAATATTCTGATGTTATGTAGAAACCATGAAAATTCCATATGATTTTTATCGATGTGTGAAATAAATATATTGCATATGTATCTCTGGACTGATACTGAATCACTACAGTATGCCACTTTTTGTAGTAGCTGAGTTAGATTTGCTACTTAATTGTTGCTCAAATGATTCTCTAATAGTGTTTTGTGGCGAGCCCAAAGATCATCAATGGAGTCTGTGTGCATTAAAGTAAGTGACGTACTGTATCTGAGAAGTAGATCTGGTTAGTTTCTACTCTATGGCAGCAGATATTGACAGCGATTGTGATATACTGCCAGTATGAAGTCTGCTGCATTTACATTTAACTTGTTGATTTTGCTTCAGATTAAAAGGTTCGAAGATAAATCTTTTTGTTGTTGTAGGAAAATGGATAAATGCTTGAAAAGTAACATACGTTTACTACTCTAACCATATGATATCTTTCTGTCTACCCTCCCCCCCACCACCCCATATATAGATATACACACGCACACACACACAGATATATGCACAGACACTTTTTTAATTTGAAATGTGACCAGGCTGATTAATTTGCTTCCTATGGTGATTGCACAACTCGGCACTGATCTCCCCTAAGTCCCTGCCTTTGTATCTTCAGTCAAATTATTGATGTTATTATGGTCAGCATTTAATTGCAATTTATATGTTCTAAGTAAATTTTGTAAATGGGCAACACTTACTAAATTTGTATTTGGTCTACAAGACACACATCAAACTAAGCGAAACATCAAAGTAGTGTTCCTGGTAAAACTATAAATAAATTACTTATTTAATTAAATAATAGCAATACACAAATTCACATATAATATGAAACAAATGCAAGAAAAAGCGCAAATATCATAAAAGGTTTAGAAACTACAACAGAAGTATAAAGTAAAGGATGCAAACATGATTATCCATATATCAGAAAAATTTGCAATGCATATGGGATGAGTTTATTACTAATATAATTTAACCTTTTACTTTTCATGGATTCTAGAGTTTCGTTTTTTTGTTTTTTTTTTTGGTCTATTGTTGATTTGTTCTAAGTGTAACGTAAACAGTCATAATGTACTTCATGTGTTATTCCGTTACCAGCAACATCCTAAGTGGAGAACAAAAAAAAAAAAAAAAAAAAAAAATTTGTATATAACAGGTTAAATCAGACACTCAGTACCAACAAATTAAAAAATCTCTTATTCATCATGTTAAGTTTGATGTAACCATTATAGAATCAATAATCAATCTTATGAAACCAATAAAAAAATGCAGTAGAAATATATATATATACATAAAGTAATTGCATTTAAGTTTACATTGTTTCATATACAGTAACTTGGTTCTTTAGATATATCATACTTAACTTAAAAGAACACTTCAAGTAAATATATATTACATATATATATATATATATATATATATATATATATATATAAGATCTTGACGAAGACCCACAGGGGTCGAAACGTCTTTTGGGACATTTTATTGTTCTGAGTAAAATAAACTTATCACTATTTTTTTGAAAATCCTTTGAGTGCACCCCATCATTTTGAAAAAAAATAAATGCAAATATATATATATATACACACATGTTTGCATACAAAATATAGATAACGTCTTATATCATTAAAATGCTTGGTTTATATTGCTACTAGAAGAGGAAGGATCTTGCGATGCTTTGTGAACCCCTGTAGTATAGAACAGTTCATTATTCATAAGCCCACATAAAGTGCTCTTATTTGCTAGTACTGCAACGTTACTGAGCTTTGGAACTTGTATCACTTACAAGTACCTGACGTTCTGTCCGGAAAACACTACGAAGAACAAAGAAGAGCATGTCAGGAATCATAAAAGTTAGCTGACGTCCGGTCATATAAGATAATATAAATTTTTCATGTTTCATAAATGAAAAATACATTAGGGAAGCTCTCAAGTGACCTGATGCTTCAGTCATATTTTATGGTTCGAAATAAGTGATGCTAAATTCTGTGACTTGAAATCTCTATGATAAATCTAACAAATAACAATGTTACGTGCTTCGGAACGGGTTTTCTGCAGCAAACAAATGTAGCTCGTTTTAAAGTACTGATATTGACAGTAAAATTTAAATTTTTCCTCATCTCCCAAGGCAGATGTACCTCAGAGTCCATATACTGCAATACTTAACTGCAGCTACTCAGCTGTGACCTTCAGCCTAAGGCTCAGTGCAATAAAATTTTCATGCAACCATATGGAAGAATATTTTAATAGAGATTTACTGTCAGTAACTGTCCCAAAAGAGCAAATAAGGAAGCTGTAACATATTGCGTACTGTAAATCACGGGGACTTCAATGGAAAAATGAAACCTCCCTGAGGCTGGAATCTTTAAAATTACAGGCAACACTTTGTACAAATATGTGTACAAAGGGCTATATATGCATTGAACTGAGCAGTTTAAAACTGTTATCGTGTGGAGGTATTTATTACAATTTTTATTGTACTGTAATTAGAGTTGGTAATATTATTAATGCAGCATATTAATTTATTTTCTTATTCTATGCACTTGGAAGCTATATTATTTAACTCTACAAAAGCCATCGGGTTCTATTTAGCACCCAACAGACTGCGAGAACAATGACATAATTCAATTTTCCGTGTACAATGTAACCTGTCTTGTCAGATTCAATACATAAATGCTCACTGACCACAGAGCAATTTCACTAACATGTAATTATGTGTGTTTGCAAATAACTATGACAGATGATTTTATAAAAGGCTATAAATAGGTGACGGGAGTCTCATCGGTTTGTAGATGAGGTGGCTCAGTGGTTAGAGCTCCAACTACAGTATCACAGCGTTGTGGATTTTGATTTCTATCAAGGTCGTATTAGCATTACGTCCTTCAGAGGTTCTTAAAATTAGTACAATTAATTTGAAAACGAACAACATCAGACTCCGGGGCATTTTTTCAACTAAATATATTCTCCCAGTGTAGTGTGATCTTAATATTTACGAGTCAAAATGTTTCTATTGCTGGGGAATCTCTATAGGTAGTATTCTGGATAATCTTATTGAAATAATTGTTATTACTTGACTGCTCAAATGATACAAATGATAAAAAGTCGGCTGTTTATTTCACTAGTGGTTCCATCAGAATGATAGCTTTATAACAC
Source organism: Pelobates fuscus (assembly GCF_036172605.1). Classification (NCBI taxonomy): domain Eukaryota; kingdom Metazoa; phylum Chordata; class Amphibia; order Anura; family Pelobatidae; genus Pelobates; species Pelobates fuscus. Next base: position 384,590,366 of record NC_086318.1, on the reverse strand, counting down.
CTGTTAAAAAGCAAGGGTAGCTTCAAAAATATGTGTTGCTTTTGCTTAATCATTAAAAAAAAAAAATCAGAAATCATCAAAATATATAATAGTGGCAGTTATGTAAATACATTGGTATAACTATTCATAGTTTCTGATGCAGCTCATAAATAAATCTAGCTGAAGTTGCAATAGAGAAGTAAAAATATCTAAATCTCTATACACAAAAAGTGACAGTATATTATATGTTGTAAACAACCCAAAGGCTGTTATAAACAGAACAAAGCAGAGGAGGGATGTGTTTTTGTGGCTTATTTGTGCTTTATTTGCATTTGCTTCACATAAATATTGACTAAATCCAAAAACAAAAGTCATAGTTTTACCCTTTTATTGTGGGAACATATCCGAACATCATATCATTTGGGAAGATTCAGAACACCAAAACAATTTTGAGAATCATGTTATATTTTATATCAGGGTCTTTAACCCCTTAAGGGCACATGACATGTGTGACATGTCATGATTCCCTTTTATTCCAGAAGTTTGGTCCTTAAGGGGTTAAATAAGAACAACAGAATATGTTTTTATTACAAACAGTCAACTTAATCTAAGAAAAAATGTCATAACTGATATCAAGACTGTCTTGAAATTGTAGGATTTGCCAAATCCCTGGTTCTAAAAAGGTTAATATAGAAGGCAGATAAAACTAATTTGTTTTTTTGGATATTTATTAAATCTTCCAGTTTACCCAAACAAAAATGTGCAAACTATGTTTCATGTAACATATGTGGAAGATCTCCGTACACATTAAGAATATGTTTTTAAAATATGGACCTCCACTGGTGTTAATATTGGTGTTGCTAGCAGTGTCCTGTTATGCTGGGTTCCATGTGAGTTAATACCTACACGGCCAACAAGGTTAATACCTACATCGTACAATGGACTGGTCAACTGCATTACCTCTCTAGCAATCAGACATCTATCTCTGACTGATCCATCACACAGTCATCTCCCACATTTCCTCTGTAAATTTGGCATCATACAATCATAGTCACAGTATTTGATTACATCACATCCTCCACTTGTTCAGGTCTAGGAATATTGAGGGAGTTCAGAAACTATCTCTGCATCTGATAAGGCAGAGACAGCTTGCTCCTTCCTACTAGGACCAGTATTGACTAGAATTGACTGGCTGTTCTTATAGAGGAGCATGACTGCAGCTTGGAGACAGGTTGGTGGTACCCTACTTGTTATTTATACAAATTGAGGTAGCCTGAATTAAAGGAGTATAGACTGAGAACAGATGTCAAAGCCGAGGAATGTCCACATATAGGGGGATTTTCGGACACTTGCAGAAAGGGAATGTAGGAGTATTTTAATCTCTTTATGTCTGCATATCAAATTATTTATTGTTCTGTGAGTAATCACTTGATTGGGAGTAATTACTCATTTTTGTTCAGCTTTATGGATAAAGTTGCGAAACAATGTTAATAAATAAACAGAAGAAAATTAAGATGTTATTATTTATTAATCGGATTCAATGTTCATGAAACCAAAGAAATAGATGATATGTTTGAAAGAAATGCAGATTTCACTTATTCTGTTTTCTGAACATTTCATGTACGATAAAAAGAGCAATAAACATTTAAATTTATGCAGCAAAATTCATAAAGACTAGCATTCAAAATGTCTTCTTTTTATTTATGTCAGCTGGCATATTTGTATCCTAATTAAAAAACGGAACAATAGAACAACTGTCAGAAATGATTAATGTGCCTGAGGGAGTCTGTTTTCTCATTTCGTGCTCTACCTGTGGTTTCCATGTTAACCAGGTATTCGTTAACAATCCTACACAGCATAACTATATGATATCATATTTAAATTGTGCTTTTAGAACTATCTAAAACAGATTTACTCAGTAAAATAAGAACGAATATTTTTAATATTTTAACAATTTACCAGATTACAGATATTTTTAAGAACATACAGAGGTCAAAAACTGTTTGTGAACGTTTCAGAAATGCACTTTATTCTTGCGCTGAATTGACTTATTGGTGTTTATCTTGTTTGTTAAATAAATATCACATTATATACTTTTCAATATCGTCATGGAACACTCTGATCTAACATCCCAAGCATTTGCTGGAAAAACAAATTATTTCACCTAAATCATTTTCTCATTTCAGATAATACCTAAATATTGAACTGGGTTGTATACAGAACAGTGTTCAGTAGAACGTGAACCCAATTTTTATGATTACTCTTTAAATTTCTTTGATAGTAGATAGGATGCTCACCCTAACAATCTTCTATAAAAATGATTTTTCAATCTAGAATTAGTTTTTGCCTCAATGATTGTAAATCAGTCAGATAGTTATTCCACATAGTACCCACCTATGAAACACCCAATGCCATGAAATAAGATTTTTTTTTTATGCAAGTTTTAGTTTTAGCTAACACAGTATTATTATTATTATTATTTTATTATTTATATAGCACCAGCAAATTCCGTAGTGTTGTACAATGGGTGGACTAACAGACACGTAACCGTAACCAGACAAATGGACGCACAGGAACAGAGGGGTTGAGGGCCCTGCTTAATGAGCTTACATGCTAGAGTGAGTGGGGTATAGTGACACAAAGGGTATAAGTAGGGGTAATAAAATAGGTTGCTAGAAAAGTATTCACTGAGAACTTAGGTTATTTTTGACAGTTGCAGGAGATGAGTCATGGGGGGGATGATGAAAATAATATAACAGTTTAAATGGTATGTTTTCCTGAAGAAGTGTGTTTTCAAAGATTTTTTGAAGGAGTGGAGTATTAGTACACTTTGTCTATACTGGAATATAATGTTTTTGTGTTAACTGTCAATAGTACAATAATTTAATAGTCACCTGCGCCATCTAACCCATCTTTGGCAATGCCATCTTTGGCAGCCTTGTTCTTTTGGAGGAACAGTTTTCTCCTTGGTATCAATCCTGCACACAACTGTTACTCATTGCTGTTGATGTTGTAGACTAAATAGAAATGATAAGGTTAAGGAATGTTTCTAGACTTTGAAAAGAGTTCTGCTTGGCATCATTGATGCATATTTTGCTCTTGCAGTGATTTCAGTTGCATGGAATCATGGGAAGAGTAACAATGATTTTCAGTTTCCTTTTTTCAAGATTATTGACCATGGACCAATGGTCTTTAAGAATACTTTTCTAACACTTGAGTACATTACAAAAAAATATGTCTTCTCTCTTGACCAAAGTATGAATAGCTTCACAAATCTTCCTTGTAATGACAAGACTTCAATGGCAACAAACAAGCTTGCAATCATTTTATAGGACAGTGTCACTAGAACCGCTTGATTTGCACCTCAATGAGCCGCTTACTCGTATTCTCCCTTTTTAAACCTAATTATCAAGGGGTTTTAACTTCTTTTTCCAAGAATGAAAAATTATGATATGTTTAAAAAAAATCAAGAATAAGTAAAAATTGATGTGTATGTTTTTAATCTTTGTAAAGTTTTATTGTATACAATGCTATATACAAGCATACATTATAAGACATGGCTCCTGATGATACAGCACAGTGAGTATGCATTGGAATATATAAGTCAAGCACATCGCTATATTACTCTTAAATGTAGCTAACCATATTTATTAAGAAGATCTATTCAGTATATGGCTTTGGGAGTCAGAGAGTAAACATAAAGTAAATAACTAGAACATATAACAAAATAAATTACTCAATCAGCATTACATACTCATTGGTATGTAGGGTTAATGCCAGGAAAAAATGTGTAGCTACAAGAGCCCATTAGGGATGCTTTCAGCACCCCTTAAAAGAGATCTACATGAGAAACTGTGTTATGTGAAGCAGTAGCATCAGAGGAACCCAGAAGTATTCCCATAATAAATGTTAGCCATGGAGCCCACACCCTTTGATAGTTACTGCTGTGGGCTGACATGGAAAATCCAAGCTCCTAAATTGTCCTAATGTGTTCAACCCTGGTTATCCCATTTGCAACAGAAGGGGGATTCATCTGTCTCCAATTTAGGTATTAATAACTTTGATACATTGAATAAATTAATTGCCCATGATTTCCTGAAAAAGAGTGGGAGAGGGTATCTTACACACCTCAACTATATGATTTACAACTTTGGTGATACAACTTTATCTCCAATGAGCATATTTAACATAAGTCTGACACTGTTAGATAGCATTGATGTAGAAAAGTAGAAGTTCAATACCATCTTGCAATAAATTTACAGTTAGTTTCCACCATGGGAATATACATAGAGAAAAATAGTTTTCCACTCCTTAGTAGTTAAGTTGTGAAATAGCTCTTCTGACCACACTGTGGTAAATTTATGAAGGTGTGATAATAGTGGATTCTGTATGCATGAGTACACAGAGGAAAGTGCTTTTTTCTTGAAGAGCAGTTGGATACACCAGAGCTCCATCCTGGTATAAGTCAGGGCGTCTGTGGGAAAGAAAACGAGGAAATAAACGGTGGAATTTGCAAATAAATGTATCAAGAAAATTTGGTGCTTGCTTGGTGCATTGTTCTGACAGGGGTTTCAGTATGCCTATCAGATCCATATCCCAGAAGTCAAGATATTGATATTGAAGTGAGGCCAACGCCAGCCCCCAGACCAGTAAAGTTTGTATTTTGTAATATCAGGAGGTACTCTGACCCAGTCCTGTTCTAATGTAATACAGAGTGTCTCGGTTCTGCCCCTAAACCACCCCAACACCATGGAGATCATTGCCACTGGGTAATACTTGAAGGGAGCAGATAATCCCATGCTCTCAGGGTTTTGATAGGATGCTATATGCTAGTCTGGGTCTCCTAGCAAACCACATAAAGTTGGTGAACAGTCGTTGTGAGGTGAAAAAGATTTTTTGGATGTGAGTGGATAATGTGAGTAGGTAGTGTCTGAAACAAAAACAATAGGGAGAGCATTTATTTTAATAATATTTATTTTTATTATTATTATTATTATTTATATAGCGCCAACAAATTCTGCAGCGGTTTACAGTGGGTGGACGAACAGACATGTAGTTGTAACCAGACAAGTTTGACACACAGGAACAGAGGGGTTGAGGGCCCTGCTCAATGAGCTTACATGCTAGAGGGAGTGGGGTAAAGTGACACAAAGGGTAAGAATAGTATTAGACTAATGACAGTTGCAAGAGAGGATTCAGTTGGGAGCTATTAACAGTTTAATAGATACGCTTTTATGAAGAAGTGGGTTTTTAATGATTTTTTGAAAGAGTGGAGACTAGGTGAGCATCTAACAGAGGAGGGAAGTGGGTTCCACAGGAATGGTTCAGCCCTCGAGAAGTCTTGAAGGCGAGCATCAGAGATGGGAGTACGGACAGAAGATAGACGCAAGTCTTCAGCAGAGCGTAAGGGCCTAGATGGGACATACTTGTGTTTTAGGGAGGATAGATAGGTTTGAGCAGCATTATGTAGAGATTTGAAAGCAAGAACCAGAATTTTAAATTGAGCCCTATATCTTACAGGAAGCCAATGTAGGGACTGACAGAAGGGTGAGGCATGGGTAGTGTGGGCAGACAGGAAGATGATCCTCGCCGCCGCATTCATTATGGACTGTAATGGCGCAAGTTGGGAGCACGTAAGACCACTGAGAAGCGGATTACAGTAGTCAAGGCGAGAAAGGACAGTGGAATGAACCAGCACCTTAGTCGCATCTGGCGTTAAGTAGGGTCGGATGTGTGCAATGTTTTTGAGATGGAAGAGGCAGGATTTGGCGATAAACTGAACATGAGCCATGAAGGAGAGGTCGGAGTTAAAGAGAGCACCTAGGCAGCAAGCCTGCGTGGTGGAGCTGATGGTAGCACCATTGACTTGGAGGGAGACAGACACAGGAGTAGCAACACTTGAGGGAGGAAAGACCAGAATTTCAGTTTTGGTCAAGTTGAGTTTAAGGAAGTGGGCAGCCATCCAGTTAGAAATAGCAAAGAGGCAGTCAGAGACACTAGTCAAGAGGGACTGGGAGAGATCAGGAGAGGACAGATAGATTTGCGTGTCATCCGCATAGAAATGATTTCGGAAGCCAAAGGAGCTAATGAGTTTACCAAGGGAGGCAGTATAAATTAAAAACAGTAGGGGACCAAGGACTGAACCTTGGGGGACACCAACAGAGAGGAGTTGGGGAGAAGACGCAGAGCCAGAGAAAGAAATACTGAAAGAGCGCTGGGAGAGGTAGGGGGAGCACCAGAAGAGAGCAATATCTTGTAGACCAATATTGCAGAGGATGAGAAGAAGCTGTTGATGATCAACAGTGTGAAAAGCCGCAGAAAGGTCAAGGAGAATTAGGATATAGTAGTGGCTATGAGATTTTGCAGCGAGTAGATCATTGGATACTTTGGTCAGTGCCGTTTCTACAGAGTACTTAGTGCGGAAACCATACTGAAGCGGGTCTAGCAGAGATTTGGACTCGAGGTATTCATCCCAAGCAGGAAAATTCAGGTTTGTTCCACTTCAATAGGTCTTGTGATATGGCATGTAGCATTGGGGAGTAATTGTGTGAGTATAAACCATTGGGATCTGGGGTAAGGTTTACTCCTAAGTACTTGATGTGAAGTGGTAAAAAAGAATGGAAAGGAAGCTTTGAGATCAGCAAGTAATGGGTTAGGGACCATAACAGGTAGTATCTTACTCTTATCCAATTTCACTCAGAAATTATATAGTGTAGAGTAGGTGTCTAACTCTGACATAAAGCGTGGTAGGCATGTAATAGGATTGGTAATAGTTAACAATAAATCATCTGCATATGCTGATGTTTTTAAGTGTGTGGACAGTACTCCAAAGCCTTCAACGCAATCGTTCCTTAAGATTGCACTTAAGAAGGGTTCCAATGTGAGAATAAAAAGGGGAGGTGAAATCAGACAAATGCTGTGTCCCATTAGTAATTGATATGTGTTCTGCATATGTACCATTAACTCAAATCTTAGCTGTTGGATCAGGTCAACCAATTAGGTCCGTAGCCCATAATCTCTAGTGTTTCTTAAGCAAGAGCCAGCACACCCTAAGTAATGGCTTATCCTCAACTGTACTAATCAAAAGCTTTGGGGTCTAATGTATTCTTGTTTTGTGAATAATATATATTACCTTTTTAGTATTATCTCTAGCCTCTCGATGCCTGATTATTCAGGATGTACCAACCCTTCCAATTTTCTCTTAAGATGGCCAGCTAACATCTGTGAAAAAAATCTTTATATCATTGTTTTCTAGTGAAGTAACAAGTAATGTTACAAGTAATGTGTGTGTTCAGGTACCTCCATTGGGTTTTAGCAGAAACCGAGGAAGCAGGTAATCCATTTAAAGTGGAATACTATTTCCGAAAGGATTCGGCTGTGTCCTAAGCAGCAATGTTTTTACTCCTCCTCACCCCCTCATTCCTTATCTTCATGATATGTGCTTTTTGTAATTGTTGCTTAAGGGCTCTTGCCAGGAGTTTTTAATTTATGTTGTCATAGGCATAAAGGGAATGTTGTGTAAGAAGCAGTGTGCGTTTTGCCCTCTGTTGCATAAGTTGTAAAAGTTCTGATGAGTAAAATGAATAAGTTGTTTCAGAGTAGAGGCTATTTGTTTATGTTTCTGTGATGTTTCCAGAGTATGGATCTCAGAGAGTAGGGTATTCACTTATTTTTCCTCTTTCCTTTTTAACCCCTTAAGGACCAAACTTCTGAAATAAAAGGGAATCATGACATGTCACACATGTCATGTGTCCTTAAGGGGTTAAGACGACAGACTAATTTGATAACATTTTAGGACACATTTATGCGTTTACCATATTTTCCTTTCAATTTGGTGGTAGTATTACCAAATATTGTGTCATTGTGCTTCCAATACCAAACACTGCTTGGTAGTATAGGGAAAGAAAAGTATAAAGAGTACCTGGAGCCTCGGTTTGGGCGCAGGCCAACACTCGACATTCACGAGGCACACCGAGGGGGGTGAGTACATTTGTTTTGTTTATTGTCAGAAGGTAAAAATTGTCTGTGTATTATGATTTAGCTCTGTCATGATGGTTTGCTTATGATACTGAAACGTTGACTTTTTACTTAAGCAAATAAAAGTTAGAGTGCTATCTGTATGCTGTATATATATTTATATATATTTATTTTTTTTTAAGACATTTTATGTCTGACATGAACCCACCTTTAGTTACTTTAGCCATGAAAATGAATGGTATTGGCTGCAACAATATCAATATTTCATCAGATCTTTGTTCGGGCCGGTTTTAGCTTTTCTTAATGGTGCACTTTACCGAGCAGCTTTTTCATACATCATTAAACAGAAGCAATAGTACTCGTGCCCTGTTTCTGATTTACAGTAGACAGTAATGTTTAAGATCACATTAAACACCACATATGCTTTCAGCTATTATTTGAGCAACATCATAGTAATGAACAGTCAATAGTCTCTTTAAATTAGTGCCCTTTAGAGTTTTTTATTACTGAATCAAATAAGTATCCTTTGTACTTCGAATGATGGAAACCCTAATGTCAGATAATGAATTCAGAATCTAATCTAAACTTCAAAGGATTCTTATTTTTAAACCATTGACTTTTAAGATGAACTGTGTGAATTTTAAAATATCTCCAAAAATTGGAATATTCTCTTTTCCGTCATTTGCAAAAAGTATAAAATGAATCTTTGGACAGGCTCCATATTATGAAAGATTTACCTGTAAAATAGCAGATGCTATGTGTCACGGTGATATTATGTAGGAATTTAGTTAACGTGTCATTTGCTTTTCATATTGTATAGACTGATTCTCTCCGGCTCCCATAGCAAGCCATTCAAAAGTACCTATTAAATTAATGGATTGCAATGAGATATCCGAAAATAACCCCAAGACATTGACACAGTAAGAGAAATCAATCTTATAAATCAGTTTTTGACAACCTGAATATTTTAAGGAAGAAGAGTAAAATTTTAATGTTAATATGAGATTAAACTATCTATCTCTGCAACTTGCAAATTTTCACAAGTTTTGCACAAAGCTTAAAAAAAAACATGTGCATAAATGACTAATTTCCACCTAGTTTTCATAAAAATCAGCAACAAAATAGGTAATAAAAACAATGTCTGAACACTACTTCAGACTACAGGGCGCCACAATCATTAAGATATATATTAATACAGTACAGGAGAATCCCATAAATAAATAACAGTAGGTGGAAATCCAAAAGTCCACTTTATTGAGAACAGTAAAATGCAATAGTGCAACATGCACAATGTATGCAAAAACATAAAATAATTCAATATACAGCCAAATTGGCCAAGAACCCCTAAGGATAGCAGCTATAAACTTACAGAAGACTTCAAATATAGTAAGGTGCCAAGTGCTAAAGTGCCAAGTGCCAAGTGCACTTTAGCACTTGGCACCTTACTATATTTGAAGTCTTCTGTAAGTTTATAGCTGCTATCCTTAGGGGTTCTTGGCCAATTTGGCTGTATATTGAATTATTTTATGTTTTTGCATACATTGTGCATGTTGCACTATTGCATTTTACTGTTCTCAATAAAGTGGACTTTTGGATTTCCACCTACTGTTGTTTATTTATGGGATTCTCCTGTACTGTATTAATATATATCTTAGTGATTGTGGCGCCCTGTAGTCTGAAGTAGTGTTCAGACATTGTGTTTATTGTGTATAGAGGTTGGTAATGACCTCATGACAGTGGCTTGCCCACACTAGACTTGTGCCCTATTATCACCTTCACCATCCGCCATTTAACAAAATAGGTAATGACTAGTGATGTCGCGAACATAAAATTTTCCGTTCGTGAACGGCAAACGCGAACTTCCGCAAATGTTCGCGTACGGGCGAACCGGGCGTACCACCATAGACTTCAATAGGCAGACAAATTTTAAAACCCACAGGTAGTGTTGTCGCGAACCCGAAATTTTCGGTTTGCGAACGGCGAACGCGAACTTCCGCAGATGTTCGCGAACCGGCGAACCGCGCGAACCGCCATTGACTTCAATGGGCAGGCGAATTTTAAAAACAACAGGGACTCTTTCTGGCCACAATAGTGATGGAAAAGTTGTTTCAAGGGGACTAACACCTGGACTGTGGCATGCCAGAGTGGGATCCATGGCAAAACTCCCATGGAAAATTGCACAGTTGATGCAGAGTCTGCTTTTAATCCATAAAGGGCAGAAATCACCTAACATTGACACCTGTCCTCAAAGCCCAGCCCTGATACACACTGACACAGAGCAGAATAGAGACTGTTCCCCCTACATAGGGTCACTTGGCAGATATGGATTGACACCTGTCCTCAAAACCCCTGATACACACTGACACAGAGCAGAATAGGGACTGTTCCCCCTACATAGGGTCACTTGGCAGATATGGATTGACACCTGTCCTCAAAACCCCTGATACACACTGACACAGAGCAGAATAGAGACTGTTCCCTGTCCACAGAGACCATGATACACACTGACACAGAGCAGAATAGGGACTGTTCCCCCTACATAGGGTCACTTGGCAGATATGGATTGACACCTGTCCTCAAAACCCCTGATACACACTGACACAGAGCAGAATAGGGACTGTTCCCCCTACATAGGGTCACTTGGCAGATATGGATTGACACCTGTCCTCAAAACCCCTGATACACACTGACACAGAGCAGAATAGAGACTGTTCTCTGTCCACAGAGACCATGATACACACTGACACAGAGCAGAATAGAGACTGTTCCCTGTCCACAGAGACCATGATACACACTGACACAGAGCAGAATAGGGACTGTTCCCCCTACATAGGGTCACTTGGCAGATATGGATTGACACCTGTCCTCAAAACCCCTGATACACACTGACACAGAGCAGAATAGAGACTGTTCCCTGTCCACAGAGACCATGATACACACTGACACAGAGCAGAATAGAGACTGTTCACCGTCCACAGAGACCATGATACACACTGACACAGAGCAGAATAGGGACTGTACCCCCTACATAGGGTCACTTGGCAGATATGGATTGACACCTGTCCTCAAAACCCCTGATACACACTGACACAGAGCAGAATAGAGACTGTTCCCTGTCCACAGAAACCATGATACACACTGACACAGAGCAGAATAGAGACTGTTCCCTGTCCACAGAGACCATGATACACACTGACACAGAGTGTCCGCGTGAAATAGGGCCGTGAGTAATGACGTCACGGGTAGCCTGCCCATAGTATCGCATAGGGTGGAAGAGCTGATAGGACATCTGAAACGTATTGGGATGGAGATGCTTAATTGTTCTCCAAAATGCTTGACACCACCCCATAGTGAATCTCTGCAAACTTTAATACCATCAGAGGAGGAAGAATGTGGCAGCCCACTGGGATTATTCGAAAAATTTCAAATTGATGATTTTCCAGACCCTGGGGTTGACATTAGTCCAGATTTACATCTTGTGACCCATGAGGATGTTCCAGGCACTACTTGTGAAATAAAGACAGATAATAGTGAATGATCCTTCTCCTTGGGACTTGCACCCTGTCGTTGAAGGTGGAGTAGGCAATGGCAAGAGCATGCTGTGGGTAGTCAGTGCAAACACTCTCTTCCCGGTGAATAATGAGGAGACTAACTATGATGACGTTATTTGCGTTGAAAGTAATGATGCCAGAGATCTTTTGAAACCATATGGAAGGAACGAATTGGTTAAAAGAAAGGCAAGAGACCACCTGCATATAGACAAGAATACGCATAAGATAAAGGAAGAGAACAGGTGAAAAAGAGAAGCTGCAGACTGCCTATCTGCAAATAGTTGAGTTATGTCCTGAAGATGTCCGTGTTACCACAGTGCAGACTCTGTTTGATACACTACTGAGGAGAGTCAGAGAAACCCCAGATCTTCACGTATTGGATGAGTCGGTGCGTGGAGTTGCAGAGAACGTAGAACAAGAAATATTTAAACTTTTCCTGTGTACTGACAGCAGATATAAGAATAAATACCGGATCCTCCTTTTCAATTTGAAGGACCCTAAAAATCAGATCCTGTTCCGTCGTGTGGTCCTTGGTGAAATCACCCCACAGTGTTTGGTTCTAATGAGTGCAACGTAAATTGGCAATGTGCACTGGAACAGTTCTGCAGAGCACACGCTGAAGGAAGGACTGACAGAGCCGCTTGAAGACAAGTAACTGCTATTCAATCTATAACAGTGAAAAACAAATTTTGTATTTAAAAGCACGCTATAGAGACACCAGATATGATTGGCAATGTGCACTGGAACAGTTCTGCAGAGCACACACTGTAGGCCTGAGACACCCGCTTGAAGACAAGTAACTGCTATTCAATCTATAACAGTGAAAAACAAATTTTGGTTTTAAAACCACGCTATAGAGACACCAGATATGATTGGCAATGTGCACTGGAACAGTTCTGCAGAGCACACACTGTAGGCCTGAGACACCCGCTTGAAGACAAGTAACTGCTATTCAATCTATAACAGTGAAAAAAAATTTTGGTTTTAAAAGCACGCTATAGAGACACCAAATGTGATTGGCAACTGTCAAAGCACGCTGGAACAGGTCTACAGAGCACACGCTGAAGTAGGCCTGACACCCAGACGCTTGCAGACAACTAACTGATCTTCTATTACAGTGAAAAAAAATGATTTATTTAAAATCTAAAGCTTAAGCTATTGTTAAAACAGATATGAGTGGTGGCACTGGGCAAGTGGGCACAGTATCCAATGTGAACCTCACACAGAAGCTGGCAGGCAGGCAACTGGTCTTCTATTACAGTGAAAAAAATAATTATTTTAAATGTAAAGCTTAACCAATTGTTAAAACAGATATGAATGGTGGCACTGGGCAAGTAGGCACAGTATCCAATGTGAACCTCACACAGAAGCTGGCAGGCAGGCAACTGCTCTTCTATTACAGTGGAAACAAAATTTTGGTTGTAAAAGCACGCTATAGAGACACAAGATATGAGTGGCACTGGGCAAGTGGGCACAGTATACGCTGTGAGCCTGACACACACGCTGGCAGCCAGGCAGCTGCAATTAGATTACACAGAAAAAAAAAAAGCAGACCGATGTTCTAGCCCTAAAAAGGGCTTTTTGGGGTGCTCTCCTTACAGCAGAGATCAGATGAGTCCTTCAGGACTGTAGTGGACACTGAATACACTAGCCTAGCTATCGATTTCCCTATTAAATCAGCAGCAGCTACACTGTCCCTCCTCTCACTAAGAATGCAGCTTCCGGGGGGCGGGGCCTAACTGCAGAGCTGAACAGACATGCTTGTCTGGGGCTCCAGCACTGCTAAGCCCAATCTTGTGTAATCCGCACCGACAAAGGCCAAAACCGGACTCAAATTGCAGCCCAAACGACAGATGACCGGGAGTACTATATGTAGATACCAAACATATGGTGTTACTCACCGGACCCACGAACTTGGAAGCCGCGGCCTACCAGCAGGGATGGTGTGAGGGAGACGGCCGCTCCCCGACCAGCACACCAGGCTGAACATGCCAGTGTGGAACCCCGTTCCCCCCCCCATGGACCGGCGGGGGTCATCCCGGTCCCCACCGACCAAGAGCACACGACTATACCGCATCCTGCCATCCCCGGGGAGCAGATGGGAACGGCACCAAGACAAATAAAATGGCGGCCGCGTCCTGGACGGTTAGGCCAACTCCTCAGCCTCTAGACGGCAACTACGTGGAAGATGCGCTGAAACGCCTTGACAAGATATTCAATTACTTCTGGGTCAAACTATACAAGCAATTAGAACAACCGCCACCCCCAACAACCCAGGAGGTAAAGGAGCAGGAAACGGGAGGGCGACACACCATGAGCACACTTCATCCCCAAGCTCCTGCTGTAAAAACAGACAGCTCACCCAGTCATAAGGGTGGCAGAGGGCCCACCTCAATGTACCGCACACGCCGCAAGCGAATCCCTCGCCACCAGAGGAGACAAGCTCCCAAGCCCATGATAAAAAGGCCTCTGAGGCAGACGCGGAGAGACGAGAGGCACCGGACCGGACCCGCAAGACGGACCGATCGGGCCCAGCAGCCGAAAACACCGGGGCCGACCCAGAGCCCTGTCGGACTACAAACCCCTCACAGGATGCTACAGCCCCTTCTGCAGGTACGAGACCGGACCGGCATCCTTACCAAGCACTGCAGTACTGCTCCATGCGCCAGCCTCAGACCCAGGCCCCGAACGGGCATAAGATGACTGGGCAGTACCATGACTTTGGAGGGCCATCACCGGGCTTTATGGACTCTAGCCCACCAGGAGGCTACAGGACTCACCCACCGAATAGCATTGGCAACATTACCCGGCAATCTATGGCTCCTGAATAGCATTGGCAACAATACCCGGCAATCTATGGCTCCTGAATAGCATTGGCAACAATACCCGGCAGTCTATGGCTCCTGAATAGCAGTCACAAAGATACAGCACCCACGGACTTGTGATCCTTAAGGTGCAGCTAAAGCCACTTCGTCTATAGACAGTCATAACAGTTAACCTTTCCACATCATATACATGTCGCAATGCATAGTCTCTGAGAGCGGTTGATCACGATTCATACTAGGATGTCTTCCATGTTTTAGTGCAAACTAGTCTAACTACTAATATAGTTGAAACATGCTACTTTTATTCATGCCAGACAACCATGCAGGCCAGACTAACAAACATGCCAGGGCCAATCATAGTTAACCACCTCAGACATAGATAGCCTCACCCTGGTTCTCAGTATGTAGATTTATATACTCACGCACTGCTTAATATAACGTATTCACTATGACGTAAGCTTAAGCCTGTTTAAATTCAAAGATGTTCTTAAAGGGACACTATAGTCACCTGAACAACTTTAGCTTAATGAAGCAGTTTTGGTGTATAGAACATGCCCCTGCAGCCTCACTGCTCAATCCTCTGCCATTTAGGAGTTAAATCCCTTTGTTTATGAACCCTAGTCACACCTCCCTGCATGTGACTTACACAGCCTTCCATAAACACTTCCTGTAAAGAGAGCCCTATTTAGGCTTTCTTTATTGCAAGTTCTGTTTAATTAAGATTTTCTTATCCCCTGCTATGTTAATAGCTTGCTAGACTCTGCAAGAGCCTCCTGTATGTGATTAAAGTTAAATTTAGAGACTGAGATACAGTTATTTAAGGTAAATTACATCTGTTTGAAAGTGAAACCAGTTTTTTTTTTCATGCAGGCTCTGTCAATCATAGCCAGGGGAGGTGTGGCTAGGGCTGCATAAACAGAAACAAAGTGATTTAACTCCTAAATGACAGTGAATTGAGCAGTGAAATTGCAGGGGAATGATCTATACACTAAAACTGCTTTATTTAGCTAAAGTAATTTAGGTGACTATAGTGTTCCTTTAAATTATCTAAATGTAGATATATATACTCACGCACTGCTTAAAGGGACACTATAGTCACCTGAACAACTACAGCTTAATGTAGTTGTTCAGGTATGATCTATGGCTATTTGCAGGCAATCTAATGTAAACACTGTATTTTCAAAGAAAATACAGTGTTTACATTGATTGATGGGAATACCTTCAGTGGCCGTCACTCAGACGGCCACCAGAGGGACTTCCTATCATGCCGGGCCCTAAAAAGGCCCTGTACACGTCAGACGTATTAAAATACGTCTGACGTGTGCAGGAGAGAGAAGGCACTGTGTGCGCGCCTTCTCTCTCCAGCCTGTCAGCAGAGGAGGGGGGCGGGCAAAGACCGCGAGCTGAGCTGTCAGTCAGCTCAGCTCGCGGGCGCGCACACTGCGCACATGCGCGGTAGTGCGCTCAGGACTTCAGAGGGCGGCATGAATGCCGTCCTCTGAAGTATGTGCGCATGTGTGGCAAAGCCGCGCATGCGCACAAGGGAGCAATGACGCTTCCAAATGGAAGCGTCTGATTGCTCCCTGCTCGCGCCCACCTATTTCGTCATTTTGGCGCTATGACGTAAGCTTAAGCCTGTTTAAATTCAAAGATGTTCTTAAATTATCTAAATGTAGATATATATACTCACGCACTGCTTAATATAACGTATTCACTATGACGTAAGCTTAAGCCTGTTTAAATTCAAAGATGTTCTTAAATTGTCTAAGCCTGTCTAAACACTACCAAGTTGTTGAATCTGACTGACAAACCTCATAATAATTTAACATATAAAATGTGCACGTATTAACATATACCCGATTGTTACAATTGTTACTTGAAAAGCATGAGGAATGCCGTTGGGGTACCACATGCTCTTTTGTTATACCTCCATGCACTACAAAAATAAAGAATTAAAAAAAAAGAAAAAAGAAAAAGAAAAAATAAATAAATAAAAATGTATGCAGCTTCCGAATGAATCTAAAATGGATGCTGTCCAGGAGGTGAGAGGGTCTGCTGCTGATTGGCTGGAATGTGTCTGCTGACTGTAAAGTACAGGGTCAAAGTTTACTCAATGATGACGAATAGGGGCGGACCGAACATCGCATATGTTTGCCCGCCGTGGCGAACGCGAACAAGCTATGTTCGCCAGGAACTATTCGCCAGCGAACCATTCGGGACATCTCTAGTAATGACAAAATAATAAATCAGACACACATTAGATATAATATGAATATTATTTAGCAGTCAATATGTTTTAATGCAGTCTATTCAATAATATAGGAGTTTTTTTCTATGGAGAATGTGGAGATTTTTTATTTAATTATTTTGCTGTACTATTATGGGATAAATTTGTCATTTGGTTCTAAATTGCTCTGTCTGTCTGTTGTCAGAAACTTGAGTTTATTCACTAAAGTGAGAATTGCAGGGTTTTAAAAATGAATCAAAATAGCTAAATTGGGACATTTTTCCTAATCATGCTTTCAGTTTGGCTACTTTGGTCTTTAACTCCTTAAAGACTGAGCCAAATGTACACGTTTTGATCAAAATAAAATGTAAACAAAACGTGGAAATTAACTATATGTCTGTTCAACCGTAATTCACCATTCATTTCATATTAAGTGCACTCACACTTATTATATATAATTTTATTCAGGAGAAATAGGGTTTTCATTTAACATCAAATATTTAGCTATGAAACATAATTTAATATGAATAAAATATTAAAAAATTTGAGAAATTAACAAATGTTATTTTTTTTAGTTCTGCCTGACATTTTAACTGTGGATGTCATAATAATGTTTGCTTTTACTGCAATAAAATACACATATTTGTATTCAACGATGTCTCACGGGTAAAACAGTGCCCCCTATGTACAGATTTTATGGTGTTTTTGGAAGTTACAGGGTTAAATATAGCATGTTGAATTTTTCAGGTTTTTTTTCACTTTGAAATTTGCCAGATTGGTTACGTTGCCTTTGAGACCCTATGGTAGCTATGGTAGAAATGAGAATTACCCCCATGATGGCATACTATTTACAATAGTAGACAACCCAAGGTATTATAAATGGGTTATGTCCAGTCTTTTTTGTAGCCACTTAGTCACAAACAGTGGCCAAGGTTAGTGTTAATATTTGTTTGTGTGTGAAAAATGCAAAAAGAACGCATTTGAATGCCAAATTTGCCCAGTGTTTATTACTAAGTTGCTACTAATAAAGACTGGACATACCCCATTTGCAATACCTTGGGTTGTCTACTTTTGCAAGTGGTATGCCATCATGAGGGAAATTCTCATTCCTGGGCTACCATATGGTCTCAAAGGCAACGTAACCAATCTGGTGAATTTCAATGTGAAAAACCTGAAACACAAGCCATATATTTGACTCTGTAACATCTGAAAACACCATAAAACAGGTACATGGGGGGTTCTGTTATACTCAGGAGACTTCGCTAAACACAAGTATTAGTGTTTCAAAACCTTAAACATATCACAAGAATTACATCGTCAGTGTAAGTGCCGTTTGTGTGTGAAAAATGCAAAAATTACACTTTCACTTATGATATCATCGTTGTAATACATTTTACTCTTTTTAAACACTAATATTTGTGTTCAGCGAAGTCTCCCGAGTAAAACAGTACCCCCCATGTACAGGTTTTATGGTGTCTTGGAAAGTTACAGGGTTAAATATATAGCTAGAAAATTTAATTATCTGGACTTTCTGCCTGGGTTATCAGGCAGGTCCCGCAAATTGTAATTAATAAAATGACTTAATTATGTAAAAATATTACAGGAATATATATGTAGAATTCATCAGGGTTCCTGATGAATGTCCCAAATGTGGACTGAAACGTTGAGCAGCTTTTTTAGATGGATGAATAAAGTTTATAACTTTTAATTACTTATTGGAGTCCGAGAGTGCTGGTCATCTTCTCTATTGGTATGTGTAATCCCCCCAGATTGCAAGCACCCGGTTTAACTATTTTGGAGCCAGTGTGCAAGGACATTGTGGATTATTTTATATATATATATATATATATATATATATATATATATATATATATATATATATATATATATATATATATATATATATGTATGTATACATATGTATATATATAATTGTTTTTAATTATTTTTATTTATACATAGGTATATGTATATATATTGAGATATACATATATCTTTATCTATTTAGATATATATATTATTACGTTCTAAGTGTATTTTGATATTAATATATAGAAAAGGGTGAATATATATATATTGATATCAAAATACACTTAGAACGGAATAATATATATAGCTATATAGATAAATATATTTGCATATATCACTATATATACCTATATAAAACAAAGTTACACATTTCTATATATATATTCATTATTTATTTTTAATTTTCTTTTTCTTTTTAATTTTTAACGTATTTACATATTTATTTATTTTATATTATATATTTAATAATAATTGTATATATATTTAATTAATCTCATTCTACGTGTATTTTATATTATATATATACTGTATACATATTTCCAGGTCCCAATACTCGATGTTCCCGGTCTTTTTGTGCTCCGGTGCACAATCTCCAACCAAAATATATATACCTAGTAGAGAGCACTCTGGAGTCTTGATAAAGTACATTCAAACTACTGCTTTATTAAGCAAACACAGTGATAAACACAATAGTAGACGTTTCAGTCTATGCAGACTTTTTTAAAGACCTTGGTCTTAAAAAGTCTGCAGTAACAAAATAAGTGGGAAGATCAACTAAAGGGTGGGTTATTGCATAAGGGTTATTGCAGAGCAGTATATAGAGAGCTAGTCTCTGTATTCAGCAATCAGAGGCTCTCAGTGGTATGGCTCTGTAATTTGCAATTATGCACATTGGGTATAAACAACACCAAGTACAAGTGCATAACTTGTACCATACCTTGAATTTTGTGTACATGAGTCCTCGAATGAAGGGGTTAAAACCTTACAACAAGCAAATTATGCTACTGGAAATCTTGATTGTGTTCTTAAACTAAATTTTGAATAAATAACATGTTATAATGACCACTTAAACAGAATATTCTACAAAAGTAGGTTCTTAAATTGAAATTATACAAAATTAGGAATACCTCTCTCTCTCTCTCCATATGCTTACATTGTACATACGTATATTACCAATGCTTGTTTATTAGAGTTCTGCTTTGCAAGCTATTTCATGAAGACTTCTCATTAAGCATTTTATAGCTATGGATATTAATTGCACTTATCATAATTTTTTTTTTTTGTAAATCTGTTTATTGAGAGATCTACGAAGGTATCAAAATCAAGCGGTTAGGACTCGCAGGTCCAGCATTGCTGATTAAACAACATATGAAAACAGTTAGACATTATTAATGAGTGGTTATCAGATGATCAACAGCGATCTATGCAGTGTCATATAATACAGTGACAAAAAAAACAAGCGTAGGTAACCCCGCATAATAAACTCTTTATACACTGAATCCCGGGGTGTTATGCAATATTCATGAACGGGTGATGTCCGGGAGCGACCTGCCCTTGTGTGCAATACTCATTGTAGGAATCTATATTACAGTGCGCTCGACTTTATTATCTATTTGGAGAGTAAAGTATCCGAAAATTAGCGAGCTAGCAGTGTCAATGCTAGAACAAAACCCTGGATATAATAAGGATAGCTGCAAGTTCTGAGGTGAAAACCCCAGACCTTGAGTTAACCTGGGAGTCGGGTCCTATGACTAACAGTAGCTTCGTATTTGACACATCGACAAGCCCCATCATCCCAGCATTGGGTTAGGCCTACAGGTCATCACGTGTCGTTGCATCTGAGATAGGGGGGGGGAAGCGTAAGGGATTTCACTCTCTCGAGCATCATAAGAGATGTGCATTGTGTTGTGTGTTGTGGATGCTATTGTTATATGAGGAGAGATTGTATCGTGAGTGCGTCACATCTGGGACCTACGTCTCGGTGGGTGTTGTCTCGCCATAAGGCAGTTAACTACCAAATCTAATAGCCAGATGTTTCAGAGCCCTCCATGGGTGTTCGCTGACTTCTGGTAATTTCGTGTGTATGTCTCAAGTCACCTCTTCGCGTTTAAGGAATTAAGTGTGTAGTCGTTATCTTACCGTAAGTGTCTAAGAGACTCCTCCGGACCGAGTCCGGAGCCCCGGTCACCGACAAGAGGGGTAGAGGAGGGGGGTGAAAGAGGATAGGATGGATGGGATAGACAGGGTATTGCCTCTTCTGCCTAGCTCGGGACGGCGCGTGCCCCCGTCGGGCCCCCCGATATGCCCCCAGTACCACGGCATCGTGAGATATACATAAACCACGGCGACCAAACCTCCGTATGTTTTGTTTCCCTGCCAGTTAGGGCCGAGTAGGCTGCTTCGGCACCCTGTATCTCCTCTACTCTGCGAATCCATTCGGATTTGGAAGGTACATCAGATGTTTTCCAATGGGCTGGAATGTTGGCTTTGGCGGCGTTGAGCAGGTGCCGCAATATCGACTTCTTGTACGAGGATACTGAGGACGTTGTGATGTGTAGTAAAGCGAGTTCTGCAGTCCAGTCTGGGATATCCCCCAGGATCAGTATGGTTGTTTCCCTGATCATCTCCCAGTATGGGGTTATAGCCTTGCAGTCCCACCATATGTGCAGAACTGTTCCGCGCGTCTCTTGACACCTCCAGCATACAGGTTTCATAAAAGTGCTGTAATTGGAAGTAACGGAAGCAGATGAGAGGCGTCCGTGGTCTGTCGCCCAACAGCGAGGGCAAAGTCCTCAGCCCCCCGCCCTCCAGAACTCTGTGTATTGGTATATATGTCCCTATGTCCTGTAAGGGCCAGGCTATGGGGGGAAGTCCCCCACCTATGGCCTCATTATGCGTGAGCGGGAGCATCGGGCTAGGGGATGGGGATATGTGATCCAGCTGTCTCACAGATCTCCAACCCACCAGGGTTTGGAAGATCAGTCCCTCTACTGGGAGGTGGACCGGTGATCGTCCCGAGGTGCCCCATATTCGTTCTTCCAATGTCGGACCAATAAGACCTCTATCCAGTACCACCCAATGCTTGGCGGAGGATGTTACATGCCAGTCTAGGATGCGTTGCATGATCGTGGCCTGATAGTATTTCCTAAAGTCGGGCAATGCCAATCCACCCTGGATTCTAGGTCGGCAGATGATTTCGTGTCGGATCCGAGATCGACCGCCTCTCCAGACGAACTTGAGCACCGCTGTCTTCAGGGTAGAGAAGAAGACCAGCGGTATAGCAAGAGGTATGGTCTGCATAAGGTACAGAACCCGCGGAAGAATGTTCATCTTGATTACCGCGACTCTGCCGTGCCATGTGATGTGCGGGTGCGCCCACCTGGTAAGGTCCGAGAGTACGGTCTTTAATAAGGGTGCGAAGTTGTGTTGATAAATGCTGCCCGGGTTCTCAGACACCCAAACCCCCAGGTACCTCATTTTGTCACGACACCAGTGAAATGCGAACTCTGTCTCCAAGGAATGGAATTCCTCTGCGGGGAGCGTGATGTTCAAGACCTCGCACTTCGAGACATTGAGCTTAAATCCGGATATCTGCCCGAATCTATCGAATTCCTTGAGGAGGCACGGCAACGTGATCCTGGGATTGCGGACAAAGAAGAGGAGATCATCCGCGTACGCTGCCACTTTGTGTTGTACCCCCTTCCAGTCATACCCCTGGATGTCTGGGTTACTGCGAATCGCTTGTAATAGAGGTTCCAGGGAGAGAGTGAACAGTAAGGGCGAAAGCGGGCATCCCTGTCGGGTTCCGTTGTTGATCGCGAAGTCCCCAGTCGTGGCCCCGTTAACCCGCACAGATGCCCGTGGCCTGCTGTATATCGCGGATATCCAAGCAAGGAGTCTCTGCCCGCAGCCTTGCAATTGGAGGGTCTCCAGCATATATGCCCAGTTGACACGATCGAATGCCTTTTCGGCATCGGTCGATAACAGGAGCAACTGTGTCCCCAATCTCCTCGCGTGGTGCTGAATGGAAAAAAGTCTCAATGTGCTATCTCGGGCCTCCCTACCCGGAATGAAGCCCGTCTGGTCAGGGTGTATAAGGTCTGGAAGCAAATGTTTAAGACGGGTGGCTATAACCTTCGTGAACAGCTTGGCATCTACGTTTAATAAGGAGATCGGCCTATAGCTACCACAATGTAAGGGGTCTTTCCCCGGTTTCAGTAAGACCGTGATGGTGGCAGCCAAGGATTCCGTCCCCAGGGTTCCTCCCTCTCCAACTGCGTTGACTGCCTTAGAAAGCCAGGGCAACAATATATCCGTAAAACACTTGTAGTAACCCGTGGGGAAACCGTCTGGTCCAGGGGCCTTGCCCGTTTTGGAAGCCTTAAGGGCCGCAGCTAGTTCTTCTATGGATATCGGGGCATCCAAAAGTGTAGCTGATTCCTGGTCGATCACCTTGGTGATCGTTCCGGCCAGATATTCTCGTGTCGCGTTGCGTACCCTCGAGTCTGTAGAGGCTCCAGTAGGACCATAGAGGTTATACAATCGTTCGTAATATAGTCGAAACTCTTCCGCAATTCTCTGCGGGAATGGGGAGACTTCTCCCGAGGTCAGCTGGATCTTATGGATTTGTCGTTGGGGCTGGGGGCCCTTTAGCAGTCTCGCCAGATATTTGCCCCCCTTATTGGCGTGCGTGTAGTAGAAGCCCTTTGTGCGTTGAACCGAGCTAAGGTGCCTTTTAAGGATAAGGTCCTTCAGTTTCCTCCTCTGCTCCATTAGTTCGCCATATGTAGCGTTAAGTTGGGAGCGTTTATGTTGGCGTTCTAGAGATAGCAGCATAGACTTCAACCATTTCCTGCATATGGGCCTTACGCTTCTGGGACGCAATGCGTATGAGTGTGCCCCGGATTACACTCTTGTGAGCCTCCCAGATGGTGATCGGGGAAGACTCCGGGGTGTCGTTTTCTCTGAAGTATTGGTCCAGTTCCTGTTGGATTTGCATTTTAACGCCCGGATCCATTAATAAAGACGGATTGAGCCTCCAGGTCCAGTTCTTCGGTCTGTAGAGGGGTGAGTTCAGCTCTATCCCGACTGAACCATGGTCTGACCAGGTGGTTGTTCCTATGTCGGCCCCGCGGAGATGGGAGAGTCCTTCCCTCGCGATGAAGATATAATCTATACGTGAGTAACGATTATGGAGTGCGGAGTAATAGGTAAAATCTTTTGTCGAGGGATGGAGGGCCCTCCAGCAATCTACCAGTCGTAGGGAATCGAGTGACTGCCGGATTGACCTAATGTTGCGTTGTGGTATACAGCTATGACCCGTGGAAGAGTCCAGGGTCGGGTCTAGTGGGGCGTTGAAGTCCCCTCCCACCACCAATATCCCATCTGTGAAGTCCTCCAGTTGGAGTAAGACATTGCGAATGAATGATGCTTGCCTTTTGTTGGGGACATATATAGTTGCTATAGTATAAATCTTATCCGCTATGATGCCTTTGAGGAAGAGATATCTCCCCTGGGAATCCTGAACACGTTCCAATTCTTTAAAATCCAGTTCCGTCGCAATTAATATAGCTACACCAGATTTGTGAGCTGTAGGGTGGTTGCAGAAGTAGTTAACAGGGTAGTGTCTACTCCGTAGTCCAGGTGCCGATCCCTCCTTGAAGTGCGTTTCCTGCAGCAGGGCAACTGAGATGTGTTTCTTTCTCATTTCTCGCAGCAGGTGCGTGCGCCTTTCCGGGATGTTAAGTCCCCTGCAGTTCTGGGTGAGGAACCGCATAGGTGCACTCTGAAATGCCATATTCACCTATACGTCCCGGCAGGGTTCCCAAATGAAGGAGGGCCGGGTAGTATCCCCAAGATGCAGAGGGCCAAGGGCAATCGCGCACCCGAGGTGTGGGGCCGGCCGGCGGGCGGCAAGAAAAGAGCAGGGGGTGAGAGGGGGGAGGACGTATGGAAGGGAGGGCGAGGGTAAGAAAGAGGGGGGAAGAGTAGGAGATAGTAGTGGTTGGTAGCCGGTGAACCGAAGTTGGTACAGGGGGGTCAGGCTAGCAGTGTCTTGTGTATGTATAGGGAGTCGTGTAACTGTACGCAGGTCACTTCCCCGATCCCAGTGAGCTTCCCGAGGTAGGATCCCTTCAACAGGGTGAGGGGGGAGACTCGCGCGGTAACCGGATGCGGCAGAGGGTATCTCCGGGACCAGCCCAGGAGTCCAAGTTCCTACCGTCCGGTCACCAATCAACTAGCGCGAGTGTAGATTGTAGAGAACGTGGGTCAAGCCCCAGCCAAGTGAGATGTCAGAGAGTCGATGGGTCAAGTACGAGGTCATCCGCTCCACCGAGCCCCCCAGTTGTAGCTCTGAATAAACAATATCAACATGTAAACAGTGCGCGTCACAAATGGAGCGTGCAATTAATAACATCAAACATTATGGTCATATATACATTGCCCCCCATGATATAATATAAGGAGCCCCGTGGTACCCACATATCCACCTCTAGCTTCCGGGAACCCTGCGCCCTATGTGTCCCCGGGTGACAGCAATGTCAAGTGCATCCCCGGGGGGGGAGAAATTTCTCGGGGTCACAATTACACTAAATGACTAGGGTTAAGTGTAAACGCTGCATGCTCTGTTATGAACCAGTAGGCCTACGATGTAGCGGTAAGCCATGCAGGCGTCCCACCAATCGGAGAGGGGGAGAGGGGGGGACCACATCAAAGAACCATGGTTGAGTATAAACGTTGTACGCGCTGTTACGCGCCAGTGGGCCCAGGGTGTAGCGGTGGGTCATGCAATCGTTCCAACAGCCGGGGAGGAAGGGGGGGGGGGGGGGCTGGGGATGTGGTGAGAGGGAGCTGCGGGCCTCCATAACCTTCCGTGCTAACATAGTTGAAAATGTACGTGGGTACGGGCCCGAGGTGAGGTGCAGACACAAAATCAGCAAAACATTACATTGTATATTAAAGCTTGATGTGCAATTCCCGTTTCCCCCCATCCCCCCCCAAAGCGAATCAAGAAGGAACCAACAGTCCCCCTGTTGTCCCTGTCAAGAAGGAGTCCCCTACAGCAGTTGAACATTCAACCCCAAGCAGTCTGCGCTCGGGTTAAACTCACGAGGGATGCCCTCCACGAGACAACAGGTGCGGATACATTGCATTGCCCCCCCTTCCCCCCACCCCAAGGCAAGGTGAACCCGTTCTAGCTTGTAAAGAATTGGCGGTTGGAGATATACACAGGTCGGTGCCATAACCCCCGTGGGACCCTCGCTTGTGTCAGAGATAGGAACAGTATCCCCACCCAAACTGTATGTCCCATTTCCCCCCCTCCCAAAGCCCATATCCCTTTGTATAGTGCCCAAAGTACAGAGTACCTGAAACGGAGTGATAAGTCAAACCTGCTTCTCGTAGACTCTGGGAGGCGAAGTCGGGCAACTGGCAGCAGCTTAAAGGGTCACATCGTGGTCGGGTAGGAAGGGCGTTTGAGATGTAGAGGGCGCAAACAAGGAAAGCCGTCCCGGGTCGGTACCAAGCGGTGCATGGGTCCTGGCTGGCCTCCAGTGTCACTCCTCCGGAGATAACGGATCTCCGCGGCTTCCCATAGGCTGAACAGGGGGCGCTCTCCCACCCCGATTTCTAGGTCCCCTTTGCGGTCTTGGTGGTGGATTCAGTGGACCCAGGATCCAGTCAGAGACCGGCGGTGAGGGTAGGCCCAATTCTCCCATGAAGCGTGGTACCTCTTCTGGCCACCTCAGCGAGAGCCAACGGTTTTGATGTCGGACTTGCAGGGAGAAGGGGAATCCCCATTTATAAGGTATGTTGCGGTCTCTTAGTATTGTAGTGACCGGTCGTAAGGCCCTCCTGGCTTCAAGAGTCATCGGGGAAAAGTCATTATAGAGGGAGACCTGGGTCCCCCGGAAGGGCCAGGTCTGCCGTTCCCTGGCCTTCAGCATTATGGCGTTTTTCATTGGGAACGAGTGTAGGCAGCAAATAAGATCGCGCGGTCCCTCCTCGGCTGAGCGGGGTCGCAGGGCTCTATGTGCCCTCTCAAACTCAATTTCTGCCGGTGGAGACGGTTGCAGGAGAGAGCTAAAGAGATCCGTGAGTGTGGCCACTGCATCTTCCGGTCCCTCAGCTTCTGGAACCCCACGGACCCGTATGTTGCACCTTCTCCCCCTATTGTCAACATCCTCCATCTGTCGGCGTAGGAAGAGCAACATCTCGCCCTGGCGCGCCACCGCGGTGTCAGTGGCCGTCACCCTGGCTGTAAGGGCCTCATTCGCTTCCTCCATTACAGTAATGCGGCCTGCCTGCGCGGTGAGGTCGTTGCGCATCTCCGCTATCTCAGATCGCAGGGTATCCTGGATTGCAGCAATAATGGCTTGGAGGTCAGCTTTAGTTACTGCAGATTCCTTTAGGTCCCGCAGGGAAGCTTCAATGCGGCTCAGGGCTGGCACCTCCATGTCCGGTGCTGGTGTAGTAGGCGCCGCCATTTTGGGGCTATGGGGGCCTCCGCTCGATCCCTGTTGCGGCTGTAAGAAGCCGTCCAGCGGTCCCTGTTGCGAACTCTTTGTCACGACTAGTAATGTGGTCCAGCACGCAGAATCTATGTAAACATATACATAAGTCAGAAAAGGAAAAATAACAGGACAGAGCGTAAACCGGACCTTAGAATGGCCGGACTAATACGCTAGAGACAGAGAATGGTCAAAGGGAAAGCCGAGGTCAAGGAAGCCAGAAAATACTCAATACCGATAAGACAAGCCAAGTCAGGGAAACCAGAGATCAGAATAACCAGGGAAACGCCAAGGATCAGGATACCAGGAAATCAGAAACACGAAACTAGCACTTTCAGGAAACCAGGAAACTGAAACCACGACATGGCAAAGTACTAGGGTGAATTAGGGGTTTAAATACCCCTCTCTAAGCTATGATTGGTCAGAGGGCGACCTCTGACCCCAGAACGTACGTGTGCGTTGACGTCGTGACGTCACGCACACGTTAGTATAATTCTCGGGGGCGGGGCTATCCATAGACGCGACCACGTGGTCGGCGCCATATTGGATTCGGGCGTGATGCCCGGAAGAACTACACGCGCGGTTCCCGGCTCGCCGACGAGCAGGTAAGCTCGTGTAGTCGGAGCGGTCGTGCCGGTCGGGCATGACCGTGAGGCTCGGCGGGCCGGTGACCGCAACAGTACCCCCCACTCGAAGACCGCGCACCGAGCGGGAAGGACCCGGCTTAAGAGGAAAGCGGTTGTGAAATGACCGGATAAGACGGGGCGCATGGACCCGGTCAGCAGGAACCCAACAACGTTCCTCGGGACCATAACCCTTCCAGTCAACGAGATAGGACAAGACACCTCTGGATAACTTGGAGTCCATGATAGAACGGACTTCGTATTCCTCTTGATCACCCACTACCAAGGGCGGAGGAGGAGTGGATACCCTTGTGTAGCGATTGCAAGTAAGGGGCTTGAGCAGAGACACATGGAAAGTATTCGCTATTCTCATATGAGCCGGTAGTGCCAAAGTATAGGTCACTGGATTAATACGTTGGGTAACTCGAAAGGGACCAATGTACCGAGGGGCAAATTTCATGGACGGGACCTTAAGCTTGATATGTCTTGTGGAGAGCCACACCCTGTCACCTGGAATATAGACAGGATTAGCGCCCCGTTTCTTGTCAGCTTGGACCTTCGCTCGTAATGAGGCTTTTTGCAGAGCTGAATGGACGGAATCCCAAGTATCATGAATCGAATCTAAACGGGTGTTCAAAGCGGGGATTTCTGTGTCTGAGAATGCAGAAGGAAAAACAGTGGGGTGATAACCCTGATTAACAAAGAATGGACTGTGATTAGAAGATTCATGAGTGGCGTTGTTTCTGGCGAACTCAGCCATGGGTAAGAGCTCGTACCAGTTAGATTGATTGGCATTTATAAAGCAACGTAAATAGGCTTCTAAAGACTGATTCGCCCTCTCTGCCGCTCCATTTGTTTGAGGGTGATATGCTGACGAAAAGGAGAGTTCGATGCCCAATTGTTTGCAAAAGGAACGCCAAAACCTAGAAACAAACTGGGTACCTCTGTCAGATACTATGCTTTTGGGTACACCGTGCAACCGAAAGATCTCTCTCAAGAATATTTGAACTAGATCTTGAGCAGATGGTAATTTTTTAAGTGGGACGAAATGTGCCATCTTCGTGAATCTATCAATGACCATAAGGACTGTATTAAACCCGTTTGAACTGGGTAGATCCACAATGAAATCCATGGCCAAGTGGGTCCATGGAGCACTAGGTATGGGCAGTGGTTGTAATAGTCCAGGAGGTGACCTGGGAGGAACTTTAGAAACAGCACATATTTGACATGCCCCAACATAATCTTTGACATCGTTTCTAAGAGCAGGCCACCAAAATCTCCTGGAGATGGCAGAGAGAGTTTTATGGACTCCAGGATGGCCCGCTGTGAGGCTGTCATGGAACAAATCTAGTACCTTCTTTTGAAACTGAGGTGACACATACAGTTTGTCCGGAGGTTTTCCCACAGGTGCCTGAGTTTGATCTGCTATTATGGCACAGAAGAGTGGAGAAGACACTTCGGAAACTGTAGTGGCAATGAGGCATTCAGGAGGTACAATAGGATATATCACCTGTTCCGGAACTTCATCTGTCTCAAACTGCCGAGAAAGTGCATCTGCCTTGGTGTTTTTAGTACCAGGTCTGTATGTAATTACGAAATTGAATCGGGAGAGGAACAATGACCACCTAGCCTGACGAGAGGACAGTCTCTTAGCGTCCCCAATATAAGCCAAATTCTTATGATCAGTAAAGATCAAAAGTGGCTCTTTGGAACCTTCCAAGAGATGCCTCCATTCCTTAAGGGCAAGTACAATGGCCAAAAGTTCCCTATTCCCTATGTCGTAATTCCTCTCTGCAGGTGTGAGTTTGCGAGAGTAAAATCCACAGGGATGTAAAGGCGTATCAGGACTCTCTCTTTGAGACAGAATGGCTCCAACTCCTGTCTCTGATGCATCCACCTCTAGGATAAATGGTTTGGATGGATCAGGATGGGTCAGGACAGGTGCTGAGGAAAATAAAGATTTTACTCGTTCAAATGCCTCTCTTGCTTCTTTGGGCCAAGATATACAATTTGCTCCTTTTTTTGTTAAATTGGTTATAGGGGAAATCACGGAGGAAAATCCCCTTATGAATTTGCGGTAGTAATTCGCAAAACCTATAAAGCGTTGAGTAGCTTTAAGGCCCTTGGGTAATGGCCACTGTAAGACTGCCTCCAGTTTACGAGGATCCATCTGGAAACCAGACGGAGATATAACGTATCCAAGGAATTGTATCTCCGTTTGGTCAAACTGGCATTTCTCCAGTTTACAGTAAAGGCCGTTCTGTAACAGGGTTTTCAGTACAATTCTCACATGTTCGTGATGTGTCTCTAGGTCTGGGGAATAGATGAGAATGTCGTCCAAATACACTAGAACGAACATGTGAAGGTACTCTCTTAGGACATCGTTGATAAAATCCTGGAATACCGCTGGAACGTTACATAATCCAAACGGCATAACCAGGTATTCGTAATGTCCCATTCTGGTGTTAAATGCGGTCTTCCATTCGTGACCGTCCTTAATTCTGACTAGATTGTAGGCACTTCGGAGATCGAGCTTGGTAAAGACTCGAGCTCCCTTTAATCTGTCGAATAGCTCTGATATAAGGGGAATAGGGTAGGCATTTTTTATGGTAATCCTATTCAAACCCCTATAATCAATACAAGGGCGTAGGTCTCCTTCTTTTTTAGAGACAAAGAAGAATCCAGCCCCGGCTGGTGAGGAGGACCTACGGATATGACCCTTTCTGAGAGCATCCTTAATATATTCCTCCAAACAAAGATTTTCCTGGGGGGACAAGGCATAGACTCCTCCCTTGGGAGGCATAGTCCCTGGTAATAAGTTTATAGTACAGTCATAAGGTCTATGAGGAGGTAACCCTTCTGACTGGACCTTGTTAAATACCTCTTTCAAATCCATATACTGCTGAGGAATTTGTGTGGTCAAGGGAGGTGTAACAGGAACATTAATGGTGCCAATAGGTTGTGGGATTTGCTTAAAGCAAACACCTTTGCATCTCTCACCCCAACTCACAATCTCTCCTTCAATCCAATCTAAACGTGGATTGTGTTTCAGGAGCCAAGGGAAACCGAGTATTATCGGAACTGTAGGTGAAGATATGATTTGAAAGGTAATTTCTTCAGAGTGGAGAATACCCACTGAAACAGTGATTGGCGGAGTTTCGTGTGTGATGAAAGGCTGGGTAAGAGGCCTTCCATCAATGGCCTCGACTGCTATAGGTTTCTCTTTATGTCTTAAGGGCAGGAGATGTTTAGCAGAGAACTCTTTGTCTAGGAAATTCTCCGCTGCCCCAGAGTCAATCATAGCCTCACACTGAACAGTAGTGTTCTCGAAAGATAAGGTTACTTTGACCAGGAAACGGTTCTTAGTCAATTTAGGGGACATATACATCACACCTAAGGTCGGTCCCCGTACGTGCCTTAGGTGTGCAAGTTTTCCGGCCGAACCGGGCATGACGATCTTAGATGTCCCTTCTTGCCACAATACATACATAACCCCTCGTTACGTCTGTGTTGTCTCTCTGCCTCAGTGAGTTTAGCACTACCCAATTGCATGGGTTCAGGTTCTGGAAGAGGCGTTTGGCTACTCACCACTGGGTTAGAGAAACGAGGAGCTATGGACAAATTAGAACGTCTGTTACGTTGTTTGTTTTTCTCTCTCTCTCTGAGCCGGTTATCAATGTTTATCATGTAGGCAATAAACTCATTAAGACTAACCGGAAGGTCTCTAGCTGCAGTTTCATCTTGTATATTCTCAGCTAAACCTTCAGAGAAAGCAGCCACCAGACCGCTATTGGTCCAATCAACCTCAGACGCTAATGTCCTGAACTCTATTGCATAATCGGCTACAGAACGATTGCCTTGCCTGATTCTCATAAGGGCTTTGGCAGCGTTCTTCTCCCTGCCTTTAGGTTCAAATGTAGCCTTAAAGGCCGTAAGAAAGGTACTGTAATCACGGGCTATTGCGTCACCACTTTCCCATAAGGGGTTAGCCCAAGTCAAGGCTTTTCCAGTTAATTGGTTCATCAGATAGCCTATTTTAGATCTATCTGTTGGGAATGAACCTGGGGAGGCCTCAAAGTGGTATTCTATTTGGTTTAAAAAACCTCTAAATTCCTTAGAATCACCTCCATAACGAGGGGGCGGTGACAAAGTTATGGACGGTGGTTTATGTGGTACGGGAACCACTACAGGTGGCGGAACCACAGGTGGTACAGGAGGGACCTCTAAATAGGCAGTCCTCTGGAGCAAGGTCTGAAATGCCTGAGCAAATTGGTCTAACCTGTGGTCCATATCCTCCACCCTATTTTCACAGGCGATCATATGTTTGCATAGTTCTGCAGGATCCATGGCCATGTCGTAATGTCACGACTAGTAATGTGGTCCAGCACGCAGAATCTATGTAAACATATACATAAGTCAGAAAAGGAAAAATAACAGGACAGAGCGTAAACCGGACCTTAGAATGGCCGGACTAATACGCTAGAGACAGAGAATGGTCAAAGGGAAAGCCGAGGTCAAGGAAGCCAGAAAATACTCAATACCGATAAGACAAGCCAAGTCAGGGAAACCAGAGATCAGAATAACCAGGGAAACGCCAAGGATCAGGATACCAGGAAATCAGAAACACGAAACTAGCACTTTCAGGAAACCAGGAAACTGAAACCACGACATGGCAAAGTACTAGGGTGAATTAGGGGTTTAAATACCCCTCTCTAAGCTATGATTGGTCAGAGGGCGACCTCTGACCCCAGAACGTACGTGTGCGTTGACGTCGTGACGTCACGCACACGTTAGTATAATTCTCGGGGGCGGGGCTATCCATAGACGCGACCACGTGGTCGGCGCCATATTGGATTCGGGCGTGATGCCCGGAAGAACTACACGCGCGGTTCCCGGCTCGCCGACGAGCAGGTAAGCTCGTGTAGTCGGAGCGGTCGTGCCGGTCGGGCATGACCGTGAGGCTCGGCGGGCCGGTGACCGCAACAGTACCCCCCACTCGAAGACCGCGCACCGAGCGGGAAGGACCCGGCTTAAGAGGAAAGCGGTTGTGAAATGACCGGATAAGACGGGGCGCATGGACCCGGTCAGCAGGAACCCAACAACGTTCCTCGGGACCATAACCCTTCCAGTCAACGAGATAGGACAAGACACCTCTGGATAACTTGGAGTCCATGATAGAACGGACTTCGTATTCCTCTTGATCACCCACTACCAAGGGCGGAGGAGGAGTGGATACCCTTGTGTAGCGATTGCAAGTAAGGGGCTTGAGCAGAGACACATGGAAAGTATTCGCTATTCTCATATGAGCCGGTAGTGCCAAAGTATAGGTCACTGGATTAATACGTTGGGTAACTCGAAAGGGACCAATGTACCGAGGGGCAAATTTCATGGACGGGACCTTAAGCTTGATATGTCTTGTGGAGAGCCACACCCTGTCACCTGGAATATAGACAGGATTAGCGCCCCGTTTCTTGTCAGCTTGGACCTTCGCTCGTAATGAGGCTTTTTGCAGAGCTGAATGGACGGAATCCCAAGTATCATGAATCGAATCTAAACGGGTGTTCAAAGCGGGGATTTCTGTGTCTGAGAATGCAGAAGGAAAAACAGTGGGGTGATAACCCTGATTAACAAAGAATGGACTGTGATTAGAAGATTCATGAGTGGCGTTGTTTCTGGCGAACTCAGCCATGGGTAAGAGCTCGTACCAGTTAGATTGATTGGCATTTATAAAGCAACGTAAATAGGCTTCTAAAGACTGATTCGCCCTCTCTGCCGCTCCATTTGTTTGAGGGTGATATGCTGACGAAAAGGAGAGTTCGATGCCCAATTGTTTGCAAAAGGAACGCCAAAACCTAGAAACAAACTGGGTACCTCTGTCAGATACTATGCTTTTGGGTACACCGTGCAACCGAAAGATCTCTCTCAAGAATATTTGAACTAGATCTTGAGCAGATGGTAATTTTTTAAGTGGGACGAAATGTGCCATCTTCGTGAATCTATCAATGACCATAAGGACTGTATTAAACCCGTTTGAACTGGGTAGATCCACAATG
Organism: Pelobates fuscus; assembly: GCF_036172605.1. NCBI lineage: Eukaryota > Metazoa > Chordata > Amphibia > Anura > Pelobatidae > Pelobates > Pelobates fuscus. The sequence goes on along the minus strand of NC_086318.1, from coordinate 384,556,812 downwards.
AAATCCATGGCCAAGTGGGTCCATGGAGCACTAGGTATGGGCAGTGGTTGTAATAGTCCAGGAGGTGACCTGGGAGGAACTTTAGAAACAGCACATATTTGACATGCCCCAACATAATCTTTGACATCGTTTCTAAGAGCAGGCCACCAAAATCTCCTGGAGATGGCAGAGAGAGTTTTATGGACTCCAGGATGGCCCGCTGTGAGGCTGTCATGGAACAAATCTAGTACCTTCTTTTGAAACTGAGGTGACACATACAGTTTGTCCGGAGGTTTTCCCACAGGTGCCTGAGTTTGATCTGCTATTATGGCACAGAAGAGTGGAGAAGACACTTCGGAAACTGTAGTGGCAATGAGGCATTCAGGAGGTACAATAGGATATATCACCTGTTCCGGAACTTCATCTGTCTCAAACTGCCGAGAAAGTGCATCTGCCTTGGTGTTTTTAGTACCAGGTCTGTATGTAATTACGAAATTGAATCGGGAGAGGAACAATGACCACCTAGCCTGACGAGAGGACAGTCTCTTAGCGTCCCCAATATAAGCCAAATTCTTATGATCAGTAAAGATCAAAAGTGGCTCTTTGGAACCTTCCAAGAGATGCCTCCATTCCTTAAGGGCAAGTACAATGGCCAAAAGTTCCCTATTCCCTATGTCGTAATTCCTCTCTGCAGGTGTGAGTTTGCGAGAGTAAAATCCACAGGGATGTAAAGGCGTATCAGGACTCTCTCTTTGAGACAGAATGGCTCCAACTCCTGTCTCTGATGCATCCACCTCTAGGATAAATGGTTTGGATGGATCAGGATGGGTCAGGACAGGTGCTGAGGAAAATAAAGATTTTACTCGTTCAAATGCCTCTCTTGCTTCTTTGGGCCAAGATATACAATTTGCTCCTTTTTTTGTTAAATTGGTTATAGGGGAAATCACGGAGGAAAATCCCCTTATGAATTTGCGGTAGTAATTCGCAAAACCTATAAAGCGTTGAGTAGCTTTAAGGCCCTTGGGTAATGGCCACTGTAAGACTGCCTCCAGTTTACGAGGATCCATCTGGAAACCAGACGGAGATATAACGTATCCAAGGAATTGTATCTCCGTTTGGTCAAACTGGCATTTCTCCAGTTTACAGTAAAGGCCGTTCTGTAACAGGGTTTTCAGTACAATTCTCACATGTTCGTGATGTGTCTCTAGGTCTGGGGAATAGATGAGAATGTCGTCCAAATACACTAGAACGAACATGTGAAGGTACTCTCTTAGGACATCGTTGATAAAATCCTGGAATACCGCTGGAGCGTTACATAATCCAAACGGCATAACCAGGTATTCGTAATGTCCCATTCTGGTGTTAAATGCGGTCTTCCATTCGTGACCGTCCTTAATTCTGACTAGATTGTAGGCACTTCGGAGATCGAGCTTGGTAAAGACTCGAGCTCCCTTTAATCTGTCGAATAGCTCTGATATAAGGGGAATAGGGTAGGCATTTTTTATGGTAATCCTATTCAAACCCCTATAATCAATACAAGGGCGTAGGTCTCCTTCTTTTTTAGAGACAAAGAAGAATCCAGCCCCGGCTGGTGAGGAGGACCTACGGATATGACCCTTTCTGAGAGCATCCTTAATATATTCCTCCAAACAAAGATTTTCCTGGGGGGACAAGGCATAGACTCCTCCCTTGGGAGGCATAGTCCCTGGTAATAAGTTTATAGTACAGTCATAAGGTCTATGAGGAGGTAACCCTTCTGACTGGACCTTGTTAAATACCTCTTTCAAATCCATATACTGCTGAGGAATTTGTGTGGTCAAGGGAGGTGTAACAGGAACATTAATGGTGCCAATAGGTTGTGGGATTTGCTTAAAGCAAACACCTTTGCATCTCTCACCCCAACTCACAATCTCTCCTTCAATCCAATCTAAACGTGGATTGTGTTTCAGGAGCCAAGGGAAACCGAGTATTATCGGAACTGTAGGTGAAGATATGATTTGAAAGGTAATTTCTTCAGAGTGGAGAATACCCACTGAAACAGTGATTGGCGGAGTTTCGTGTGTGATGAAAGGCTGGGTAAGAGGCCTTCCATCAATGGCCTCGACTGCTATAGGTTTCTCTTTATGTCTTAAGGGCAGGAGATGTTTAGCAGAGAACTCTTTGTCTAGGAAATTCTCCGCTGCCCCAGAGTCAATCATAGCCTCACACTGAACAGTAGTGTTCTCGAAAGATAAGGTTACTTTGACCAGGAAACGGTTCTTAGTCAATTTAGGGGACATATACATCACACCTAAGGTCGGTCCCCGTACGTGCCTTAGGTGTGCAAGTTTTCCGGCCGAACCGGGCATGACGATCTTAGATGTCCCTTCTTGCCACAATACATACATAACCCCTCGTTACGTCTGTGTTGTCTCTCTGCCTCAGTGAGTTTAGCACTACCCAATTGCATGGGTTCAGGTTCTGGAAGAGGCGTTTGGCTACTCACCACTGGGTTAGAGAAACGAGGAGCTATGGACAAATTAGAACGTCTGTTACGTTGTTTGTTTTTCTCTCTCTCTCTGAGCCGGTTATCAATGTTTATCATGTAGGCAATAAACTCATTAAGACTAACCGGAAGGTCTCTAGCTGCAGTTTCATCTTGTATATTCTCAGCTAAACCTTCAGAGAAAGCAGCCACCAGACCGCTATTGGTCCAATCAACCTCAGACGCTAATGTCCTGAACTCTATTGCATAATCGGCTACAGAACGATTGCCTTGCCTGATTCTCATAAGGGCTTTGGCAGCGTTCTTCTCCCTGCCTTTAGGTTCAAATGTAGCCTTAAAGGCCGTAAGAAAGGTACTGTAATCACGGGCTATTGCGTCACCACTTTCCCATAAGGGGTTAGCCCAAGTCAAGGCTTTTCCAGTTAATTGGTTCATCAGATAGCCTATTTTAGATCTATCTGTTGGGAATGAACCTGGGGAGGCCTCAAAGTGGTATTCTATTTGGTTTAAAAAACCTCTAAATTCCTTAGAATCACCTCCATAACGAGGGGGCGGTGACAAAGTTATGGACGGTGGTTTATGTGGTACGGGAACCACTACAGGTGGCGGAACCACAGGTGGTACAGGAGGGACCTCTAAATAGGCAGTCCTCTGGAGCAAGGTCTGAAATGCCTGAGCAAATTGGTCTAACCTGTGGTCCATATCCTCCACCCTATTTTCACAGGCGATCATATGTTTGCATAGTTCTGCAGGATCCATGGCCATGTCGTAATGTCACGACTAGTAATGTGGTCCAGCACGCAGAATCTATGTAAACATATACATAAGTCAGAAAAGGAAAAATAACAGGACAGAGCGTAAACCGGACCTTAGAATGGCCGGACTAATACGCTAGAGACAGAGAATGGTCAAAGGGAAAGCCGAGGTCAAGGAAGCCAGAAAATACTCAATACCGATAAGACAAGCCAAGTCAGGGAAACCAGAGATCAGAATAACCAGGGAAACGCCAAGGATCAGGATACCAGGAAATCAGAAACACGAAACTAGCACTTTCAGGAAACCAGGAAACTGAAACCACGACATGGCAAAGTACTAGGGTGAATTAGGGGTTTAAATACCCCTCTCTAAGCTATGATTGGTCAGAGGGCGACCTCTGACCCCAGAACGTACGTGTGCGTTGACGTTGTGACGTCACGCACACGTTAGTATAATTCTCGGGGGCGGGGCTATCCATAGACGCGACCACGTGGTCGGCGCCATATTGGATTCGGGCGTGATGCCCGGAAGAACTACACGCGCGGTTCCCGGCTCGCCGACGAGCAGGTAAGCTCGTGTAGTCGGAGCGGTCGTGCCGGTCGGGCACGACCGTGAGGCTCGGCGGGCCGGTGACCGCAACACTCTTAGGGGTCTGGGGATGCTCCAGGCGTTTTGTGCGCCCCATGAGGTCAGTTAATGTGCGCTTATTCGGCTATTCGGGGTCCGGTGGAGCGGAGCACTTTCCTCACGCGGCCATCTTGGTTAGAGCCGGAACCACGCCCCCCACTTATCATAATTAACACAAACTATACAAATGATTTAACAGCCTAATAACCAAGGCTAGTTTTTTAAAGCATACATAGGATTCTAAAATAAAGTTTAAGTACCATCGCGGCCTGAGTACAAAAAAAAATGTTCAGCAAAAATCATAAACCATATTTAATAACAGAAAAGATATGCCCTTGTGTTTTTATTGCATTGCTCTTTTCTAGCAGTAACAATGAATGCATATAAACCATATAAAATGCAATGAAAACTGTACTAATGTGCTTGCATGATTACAAAACCATAATATACAATATAAGTAATCATCCACATTTATGAAAAAATCAAATTGATCAATATGGCATTATAGGTCATGTTTCCTTTTTTTTTTTATTGGGTTTACAGTTGAGATTAGGTAAACTTTCCTTTATCAGAATGGTAGAAAATTACTCACATGGTTCTTTATTGAAGAGAATAGTCGGAATGTTAAAGTGAATTCAAGTGAATTTTACATTTAACCCCTTCACTACCAAAATCAAGTATAAATGTTTCTATTTTCATGTATTTTGCAGTACAACATGTAGGCTATAAAGCCTCACTCACCCTTGTGTGATACTCTAGGAATGATAAACAACCTGAAGAGGAACAAATGTATCTGATGTTTGCAAAGTTGCAGAAAATGTATACTCACTTCCGCTTCCAAAAAGAAAAAAAAGTTTCAATAGGTCATGTCATTTCCACAGTCCGGGAGATGGCACAGTGAATGGACTCTACCATTTCATTGTTGGAATTTCATTAGCATTTCAGAGATTGATAAAGAAACCTAATTTAGAAATATCTAATTTAACTGTATTTACTGTATGTGGGCATTAAACATAAATACAGACATTATTTTTACATTCTGTTGTCATTTACAAAGCTGAACTAGTAATGCTTTCAGGGTCCTTGGACATGCCATTATGTCGGCTATTTGCCCTTCTGTCTAATTGATTTTACTGATGGATCGTGGGTAAATTTGATTGGCAATTGAAACAGAAACACACATTACGCTTGACTACTATACATAAGGAAAAGGAAAAAAAAAAAAACGAGATTCAGACACGCAGCGCTATGTAGAAACAGATTAAATAAAATGTATTTGTGGTGACAGATATGCTAAGAAGAACTTGAGAGAACTTGAAAAAAATACTAACATTTAAAAAAAAAAAAAAATTCAACCAAGGTATATACAGATGTTTGTAAACCCGCATGTGTTTGTGTACCACATTAACATTAGGATATCCTTGTATGTGTTTTATTACTTTTGACATTTTTGAATTTTTGGGGAGAGTTCAACCTTTTTCACATTTTGTTAAGATTAGAAATTCTCTCAAAGTGTGTTGTAAAAGTTACATTTATTTCATCCAGTTTTTGCCTTGTTATTTATTTATATTTTCTAATTCTGTTCAGCAGAACTTTGCAGTTTCAAATTCATATATTTTGATATCTTCACAATTTCGACTTAGCTAGATATTTTGTTTAATGCTACACATGGTCAGCTAATGAGAAATAGTTTTTGTCTTTGGTTTTTGAAAATTACGATGTTAGGTAATATATTTTATGAAGAGTAGAAAAGGGTGAATCATTTTCTGGCTTACTTCTCCCAGGAAAAGACAAGAATGGGCATAAATTATCAAATTTTGCTGAGATACCAGTTTTAAATATCATGAAATTGGCCACACGAATATTCCATACATAGTTTGTGAAGTTTAACCTGACCAGAATATTGTTCAACATTGTTACTAATTGTATTGTTTGTGTTGCTATTTAACTGCATTAAACCAAAGGTGGGTGTATTTTAAAGATCTTTCTTGAAAAAAAAGTAAAAAATATGTAAAAATAAATTTTATTTAACAACTGTTAATATCGAATATAACCCGCTATTCTTCAGAATAATTCCACAATTAATAAATCTATAGATTCTTGTTTCATAACATTCTCCCTCTCTATTATGCACTTGTAGCAGTAGTAAAGCAGTTTTTTGCACTCCAGTGAAGTAACCACTATGTGGAACTATGTGACTTGAAAGATTATCTAAACTGAACTTGAACCCCTAACAGTTCAAATGCAGGGTTTACTAAAGTGAGAATTGTTGGGAATTCAAAGGGAATTCAAATAAACTTTAATATTTAAAGAGTTACTCCAGCCACCATGACCACTTCATTGTTTTGAAGTGGTCATTGCAGTTGTGGTGACATTCTGTCATCAAACTAATATGGTGACCAGGGGTCATGCGACCAAGCTCAGGTATGCTTTTATTACAGGGGGATTAGCTTTACCCTTTGGTATGCTAATTAGGTAATTTGTTACCTTTACAAGTCAGGAAAGAGGTAACCACTTTCCCCTTTTGCCATTCCTCCCTGTTCCTTCTTGTCTGTGCTACTGAGCAGACACGTGAGCAGACATGGGCTAATTTTTATCATGGTGAACTGTGAGTGGGATCTGGTGACTTTATAAGATTTAGATGTTATTGTTAGTTAGTTAGTTAGTTGTTGTTGTTGTTGTTTTAGTTAGTTAGATTGCATGTCATTATTTATATGTTGTTGTTGTTTTGTCTCTGAATAAATATTTGTTAAGGTAGACGGACCAGAGTTTATATGTGTATGCATACATAATTTATAAAGTTTGGTAAAACACCACAGCAGTAGGAGTCTGGATGTGCAGCATGTTGAACCTGGGGCTAGTAACACCCCCAGCACACTTGCCTTAGGCATCTCAGAACTCTGTTTTGGCCTAATATCAATTCTGTGCAAAAGTGATGCCTGTTTTCAGCACTGCATGTAAGCATTAGAACACGCAAGGTACTTGCTAAAGTCAAAAGAGGCATGGAAGGGAGCCCTGGGAACTTCCCCCTGTGCAGGATTCCAGATGAGTAAAGAAAATATTTTTGCAGGTTTTAGTGCAAATTAATTTAAAGTAAATGTAAAATGTAAGATCGAAAAAGCTGAACTGGAAGCACAGGTGACCTGGATAATTCTTCTAATTCAGCTGTTTTGAGTTACCGTAGCCCTTTTCTAAAGAATTTTTTTTAAGTTTAATATGCCCTATTGGGCACTATTAGCCCCACTCCCCTGCCTTGATGGCAGCCCATCAGACCATAAGGAAAACAGGCGTATCAAAAAGGAAAAAACCTAATGGCAGAAAAGGTAAGCAGGAGGGGGCCTCAGCTCACTCATCCTTTCACACTCACCCCACACATGCAAGTCACTCTATCACAGTCACCCTGGCACACTCACTCTGTCACAATCACCCTCATACACACAGTCACCCACACATATAGGCACCACCCCCAACAAGAAGTGACCCTCATACACCCAGCACAGTCATACAAACAACTTCCACATGAAAATTATAAGCAGCATAACACACTGGGACATAGTCTAACACACACACACAGTTCCAGACAAAGATATACATGCCCACAGAGATACACAGACACCCATATGCATTCCAGACACAGTCACAGATACACATGGATACATATATACATTCAAAGATGTACAAGGATACTCACTTCCAGATACACTCTCAAGCAAATACACAGATATGCAATATAAAAAGATAGGATAAGTGCTTAAAGATCAACTATGAATATATAGAGAAACAGGCTGAAAATACTAAACGGAAGGGATACCCTCAACCCCTTACTAACAAAGATAAAGTAAAACAGTATAAAACACAAATACAGGCTGTGCCAAATATAGAGTCCAATAGAACCACAATTGCCTTTGAATTTCCTTGCTGGTAGCCGACCGGACTTTGGAAAATTGAAGGTATATGTTATAAAACAGAGATTAACCGGTGATAGTGCAGATTATCAAGTGTTAGATGCAGGACACACAACCAGCTCTGAGTAAAACAGCATGCAGCGGTACAATCCGCACTGATGAATGTGTAGTTATATTGATCAGTCTCTCAGCATACAGCTGTTCTAGGGAAAAAAAGCAGTCAATAGTGCTCACTGTGATAGGTGCAGAACACAGTTATAGATTACAAAATAAAAGTAGTCTACTCACATTTAATAGAGCACTAACACCGCTCAAACATTAGCACTTGGGTGGAATACTCCCCACAAAGGATATAATGTAGAGGAGATCCTCCAGGGAATGATCCTCACCAGGGTGTTAATGTAAGGAAAGTTCTATTAGAATATTGATGTACCTGGAACCAAAAAAAAGTTTAAAAAGTCTTTAAAGTATAAAAAGTGTAATAAATGGTCTCACACATTTAGGTGAATGCCAAATATACGTTAATGCTAAAAAACAAATATATAAAACAACACACATTTTGCCAACAAGAGGGCTTTTTCAAGTGTGTCACAGTGAGCACTATTGTCTGCCTTTTAACATTTTTATATATACACAGTGGTGTATTCTGGTTTTGTGCTGCCCTAGGCATGACAAAACTCAGACACCCCCTTCCAAATTTCTCTTCAGTGTCAGTGTGTGTATCCGTGTCTGTCAGTGTGTGTATGCGTGTCTGTCACTGAGGTTGTGTATCTGTCAGTGAGTATTTGTGTGTCCCAGTGTGTGTGTGTGTGACACTGAGTGAGTGTGCATCTGTCAGTGAGTATGCATGCATGTCTTGTCAGTGAGTGTGTGTCTGTTGGTGAATGTGAGTATGTGTGTAACTGTGAATAAGTGCCTACTCTGACAAAATATACCAGAGGAGGAGGCAGGAGGCAGCAGCAGTGGCGAGGGAGTGCTGAGCTTCCAGTTCCTCACACTGCTCCCTCTGGTGATGCTGAGAGCTGGAATATGATGTCACTCCAGTCCTGGCATTACTAAACAGCACGAGAAGTAGCAGTGTGAGGAACTGGGAGATTGCAGGAGCCCCCTTGGACCCATGGAGAAGATCCCCCAGGGAGAGGACCCACACAAGATCTCCTAAAGGCAGTGAGGCTGGATGGGCCTAAAAAAATAAAACTACAATAACTTGATTTGTGAGTGTGTGCAAGAATGTGTGAGTATGTCTGTCAATATGTGTGTGTGTCTGTCTGTCAGTGTATGTGTGTCTGTCAGTGTGTATGTCAGTGAGAATATCTGTCAGTGACTGTGTTTAAAATCAGTGAGAGTGTGTCTCTGTATGTCTGTCAGTGAGTGTGTGTCAGTGTGTATGTCTGTCAGTGAGTGTTTCAAATCAGACTGAGAGTGTTTGTCAGTAAGTGTGTATGTGTCAGTGTGTGTATCTGTATTTGTTTCAATGTGTGTGTGCGGGGCAGTGTATTTGCACCTAGCAATCAAACACCAACTGCAAACTGCAACACATTCAAAAACAAACACTAAACACAAGTACACCACTGCTTTCAAACAGCAACAGTACATATAAACATACTACTGCATTTAACCCCTTCAGGACCGAGGACGGTTCAGGACCGCCATCTGCATTTTTGCGTTGCAGACCTGTGACGGTCCTGAACCGTCCTAACGGTCCAATGTACTTATCCGATCGCCATTGTTCCTCTGGCAGCGATTGGCGTTGGTCCCGGTGTGGGGAGACTGCCTGTAGCCCAGACAGTCTCCCCGCGGCAGATTAGGACCCCTGGGGCCATGTGATCGCTTAACACAGCGATCACATGGTCACAATAGATGTCCTAGTGTCTGCCTGCAGGGGGACTGCCTGTGCTGACAGGCAGTCTCCCTGCTAGTGTAAAATCATAAAAAATTTAAAGTTAAAGTTAATAAAAAAAATATATATAATATATGTCTATATATCACATATTTATAATGTCATACTAAGTGTATTTTTATATTAATATGTACATATATTAATATAAAAATACACTTATAATTAAATTACACACGTATATATATATATATATATAACTATATATATTGTATATAAACATTATTATAAAATACAAATAATAAGTAATTTAAATTAAATAAAAACGTAAAAATAATAATAAAAATTAAAAAAAATATATATCTATATGAAATTTTATTCTAACTGTATTTTGATAGTAATATATATATATATATATTTATATCAAAATACACTTAGAATGAAATTGTATATATATATCTATGTATATATAAATAAATAAAAATAATACGAAATATACATATGTCCATATACAAAATTACATAAATAATTATATAAATATACACGTAGACTTCAAATATCTAAATATGCCTATATATTTAAATTCTATGTGCGTATTTATGTAATATTTTTACATTAAGTAATTTTAATGATTGCAATTTGAGGGACCTGCCTGCCAATCCAGGCCGAAAGTCCAGAGAATTTAATTTGCTAGCACTATATTTTACCCTGTAACTTTCTATGACACCCTAAAACCTGTACATGGGGGGTACTGTTTTACTCGGGAGACTTCACTGAACACAAATATTAGTGATTCAAAACAGTAAAACATATCACAGCCATGATATTGTCAGTGAAAGTGACTTTTTTTTGCATTTTTCACACACAAACAGCACTTTTACTGATTATATAATTGTTGTGATACGTTTTCCTGTTTTGAAACACTAATATTTGTGTTCAGCAAAGTCTCCCAAGTATAACAGTACCCCCATGTACAGGTTTTATAGCGTTTTTGAAAGTTACAGGGTTAAATATATGGGTCAAATATTTTTACATTGAAAATGGCCAGGTTGGTTACGTTGCCTTTGAGAGCGTATGGTAGCCCAGGAATGAGAATTACCCCCATGATGGCATACCATTTGCAAAAGAAGACAACCCAAAGTATTGCAAATGGGGTATGTCCAGTCTTTTCTAGTAGCCACTTAGTCACAAACACTGGCCAAAATTAGCGTTCAATTTAGTTTTTAACTTTTTTCACACACAAACAAATATGAATGCTAACTTTGGCCAGTGTTTTCGACTAAGTGGCTACTAAAAAAGACTGGACATACCCCATATTGAATACCCTGGGTTGTCTACTTTAAAAAAAAAAATGTACATGTGGGGTGTTCAGAGATTTCAGAGATTTATGACAGATAATAGTGTTGCAATGTCACTATTGATACATTTTAAAAATGTATGTTTTGAAACTGCAATATCTATTTAGCAGTTTTTTTCATTCGCTTTTGTAGATGAGTAAAAGATTTTTCAAGTAAAAGTCAAAAAACATGTATTTTTTTCAATTTTTCATCATATTTTTATTTTATTTTTAAATTAAATTACATGAGCTTATATAAATAATGGTATGTAAAGAAAGCCCCTTTTGTCCTGAAAAAAAACAATATATAATTTGTATGTGAACAGTAAATGAGAGAGCGGAAAATTACAGCTAAACACAAACACCACAAAAGTGTAAAAAGGTCGCAAATGTACAACATCGCAAAAACAGTCCAGTCCTTACGGGGTTAAATGCCAACACTACAGACAAATACATACATATATTCAAATACACAAAACATGCTTACATTTGTCAGTTATTTTTTTCTATTGTGTTAAGAAGTATGTATTCATAAAAATTGTAATGCACTTTATCAATGTATACTATAGACTTTACATGTGTTAAATTAGCCTTACCACCAGGGAGGCAGGGTGGATGGGAGATGGAGGATGCTACATAGGGAGGGGGTGCAAAATGTTGTTCTGCCCCAAGCTAATGGTTACACCACTTGTGGAAGTTGTACAACAGATAAGGATCTACCCTTGCACTACAGACGACCTTGTCTTTATTAATTCCATCACTGATGGCTACAATGTGAGTGAGATATGGTATTGACAATGTTATGGTAATGTGGGAATATATGAAAAATACGTGGTACATATGCTTTATGTGTGAAGAGTGTCCCATTTGTCAAATACATATAATTAATCATTTATATATAAATGCCAGTTTCACTATGTCCAATAAAAGATAATTACAACTATATTCCTGAAAAAGGGAGCTGCCATTGCATTTTGAGTGAATAAATTACTTTATGGCATTTGTTTGTAGTGTGTGTGTGTGTTGTGTGTGATTATTTACATCTGCTGAAGACACATATCTTTTAAGGGATCTGCGTCTCTATAAATGTTTGCTTTGCTAAATGTCATATGTAATGAAATTAGATCAGTGTTACAATTCACATATTCCTAAATTCACCCCATGTCATATATTCTAAAGATGTATACAACATAAAAACTGTTCTAACAGATGGTTAATGCATATATGTGTTATTCACAAGCACAAAACAGTGCAATATGAATTTTCATGACAGTTCCAAATTCTGTGCTTATTTATGTTTGAAAGTATTCTGAAGTTGCTTTCTGGGATGATATCCAAAAAAAAGTGCTAAACGTAATATTGTTATGGAAGTTAAGCAGATTTTTATTTTATTTATTTATTTTAACATTCAGATGATCAAACGTTGCATTAAATCAAACACAAATGGAAAAGGTAATAACCTAAAAAAAAACACCTTTAAGAACTGTAGGGTTATTTCTAAGCGCAAGTTTTTTCCATAGTTCCTATCCTTGACTTAATCTGCTTTGTTGCTGAAACTTAGTATCCTTGGTACGAGTGTAATAGCAAATGGTATTAGGCTGGACAACAATAGATGTTGGCACAAAACTAATGATAATGTCCAGACATTGATGGCATGACTGAAAGAGGAATTGTCCATTGTCTGGAAACTACACCACTAAATAAAATAATGAATATCTATCATGAGTTAAAGTGACACTATACGCACCAAAACAACTTTAGCTTAATAAAGTGGTTTTGGTGAATAGATCATGCCCCTGCAGTATCACTAGTCAATACTCTGCCATTTAGGCATTAAATCTCTTTCTTTCGGTTTATGCAGCCCTTGGCACACCTCCCGACACACCTCCCAGCACACCTTTATGACTTTGTAAAAAGAGATCTAATTTTTAAACTAATTACACATTCTGTTTAATTTTGAATGTCTTATCAGGAGTCTCCTGTGTGTGTATAGATTTCAGTTTACAGAGCAGGAGATAAAAATGTCTAAAGCAAGCTAAGATCTCATTGAAAATTAAACCTTTTGATTTTCCATTCTGGACAGAAAGAAAGTGATTTTATCCTATAAATGGTAGAGAATTGAGCAGTGTGACTGCAGTGGCATGATCTCTACACCAAAACCACTTCATTAAGCTAAATTGTTTTTGATGCCTATAGAGTCCCTTTAACTTTTTTTTGTTTTTTTTTTTATGAAATGTTCCATGTTAACATTTATATTAAAGATTTAACAAAATATATCACAGTCCAGTTCAGTCCAGGCACAGCCAGGGCACACACTGCAAATTAGTTCTTAAACAGAGAAACATTGTTTTATTTCTCCTCTTCTTTATATGCTTTCTCACTGCTGATTAACAGGTGCAAAGGTCGTACTTTACAGCAATGATTGACAGGAGGTAGGAAGATGGAGGTGTCCAGTGGCAGAATAAGTAGGTGTTGATTGCACCTTTTTTTTTTCACGCCTCACGAAATACATATTTTTCTATAATAGGACATAAGTAAACATAATATTACAAATAAACATAAAAAATATCAAATTGAAAATCCAGCATGGTGAAGTACTATGTGTGTTTGGAGTGTTCATTTAAAGCTAATTGGGTTCTGTATAAGAATCTTCTCACGGTATTGCTGTATCTATCACATACCACATATAAATATACAAGCATATACCTTTACAGATAATTGAGCCCCTGTATTTATAAATAAGAGAAGTAAAGGGGCTATTTCCTCAACTTCAGGTTGATGTAGATACTTCCTGATCACTGTGATGGGTTTAAAGCGATTAGAGGATTATTCTGTAAGATACAAATTGGGCTGAGAAATTGCAGTTCAGACATTTTGCCCTGAATGTGTGACTTCAAGTTATAGCACGATTATGTCTTCCAAAAAAGCAAATCCTCACAAAATGTGTAAATTCTATACAAAGCATAAATTACAGGCATTTGTCAAACACCGTCATGTCACAAATGTACGCATTCAGAGCCATAGTTAGAGATTTTTGCTCACTTCCTTGCAGATGAAATGACAGAAAAATTCAAAATAAAGAGGCACACAGCAAGAAAACGCTTAGCTGTGAGAAGTTTGTAAATAATCTATAATAAACTATTATAATAAACTATAATAATAGTATATGGCATTTTAAAAACATGTAAATAAAAATAAGCAGGGATCGACCAGACTCTAAATTACCAAAAAGGGCAGAGGGTATGCATTCCCAATTCAATTACAATAAGGGCAGCGAGGGTTAACTAGAAAGGTGCTTTTCATCAACTCTTACATTGCACCCCATAGAGCAGGGGAGCCCGAAAGGTAGATCCCCAGATGTCCCATGCTGTGTAATTTGACTCATAACAACACTCTGATTGGTGGATTGAAAGTAACCGATCAGAGAGTTATGAGTCAAATTACACAGCATGGGAAAATTCCAAAGAACTTTCCCATGCTGTGTAAAATGACACAGAGCACTATGATTGGCTGGATTTCAAGGTAACCAATCAGAGTGCTCTGTTTCATTTTACACAGCTTGGGAAAATTCCAAAGAACATTCCCACGCTGTGTAAAATGACACAGAGCACTCTGATTGCCTTAAACCAACCAATTCGAGTGTTCTTAGCCTAATTGCAGGGCAGGGCAAGGCTTTATAAGCCTTCTCCCGCCCTGCAGAGATCAGTTTGCACGGAGCCTTCCATGGGTGAAGATGGATTTTTTTTTTTAATTGCGACGGTCATTATGGATTTTTATTTGGCCTTTTTTGGGGGTGAAAAAATAAGATTTTAGAAAAAAGAAGACATCAAATGGTAAGTTTTATTTTTTTACAGGTACTTAATGACCCCCCCCTCATTATTTTTAGGGTGAGGGGGGTAGGTAGGGATTAGGTTTTTTGGGAGGAGGGTGACTAGGGGTTTGGGGACCCCTAGTCACCTGGGGGGTTACATTTTTATTTAGGGCCCCCACCCACCGCTCAGGGGTGGGGGCCAGGGGGAGGACAATAGGTCCCCTCCCTTATTCTAATTTAGGGCCCCCACCAACCGCTCATGGGCAATAGGTTCCCCCTTCAGGTTAGAAGCCCTCACTCGCACGGCACGGGTGGGGACTCGGGAGGGGGGAAACTTTATTTTTTGTTCTTACAGTGAGCAGCCACAGGCTGTTTAATAGACATGCCCCTACTCGCGGTATAGCGAGTAGGGGCATAATTTACTAATACTAAGTAATCTTTACTTAGTATTAGTAAATGTGGCTGAAAGACCAATTCAGGTCTTTCAGCCTTTTAGTAGATAACTATCTAATAACGTGGGAATTAGGGGGTTATCTACTTATTCATTCCTGTCATTCCATTGACAGGTAAAGTAATTTACATTTTATATGAATGTGTGTTACTTGATTGTTGTAAGTGTTGCAAATGCTTACAGCTGAATACTGGCTATGTTTGTATACTTTTTATTTAGACGTGTATACAGTGTAACATTCTTCCTTCTTCCACTGGGTGAGTATATTAGTACTTAGGCAATACTGTGCTTCGGAACTTCGGCACTTCAGCACTTTGACACTTCAGAACTTTGGCAACTTCGGAACTTCGGCACTTCGGAAATTCGGCAATTTTGGAACTTCGGGACTTCGGCAATTCGGGACTTCGGCAATTCGGCTATTCGGAAGTATCCGAATGTCCGAATTGCCTGAAATTCGTCCGAATGCAGATTCGGACCGAAACGAATTGCACATGTCTAGTGCTTGTGACGGACCGCCTGGCACCCCGACTGGGTACCTCCATCAATCACTGCTTCCTAGTAATCCTTGAGTACCATAAGCACAGGCATCGGACACCATAACCACCGTAAACCCCACAGACCGCCGCAGCTTGGTTGGGGTCTCGCTGTTCTCCACCACCCTGGACCCAAGATCAGGATCTAGCTTACAGTGGGTAGAACTCTCCTAGTCCAGAGAGCAAAGCAGGCTGCTCTTACAAGAGCAATTGTTGTAAGCTAAGGGAGTATACTGAATATAGCAATCCCCAGAGTGAATATAGCTCTCCAATCCCCCAAACATGAGCCTAGACTTCATGAAGGGTAAAACAAATCTGTTTAATGGCAGCCACAACTGGCCTTATATGCAGGTCCCCAAGCAAGGGGCACTTCCCCCTGTACCTGAGAATAGACTACAGTAAAAACATACACACAATTACATTGGCTCTGAGGTCCAGGACACTCCCATACAAAATAGGTCAATCTCTCCCTTTTGCCTAAGAGATAATTGAGTCAGCACTGTATTAAACTCAATTATCTCCAGGTACAAAAATCATCCATTTTTACAAAACCCCCAAAATACCTTTAAACACACTAAATCCCCCCAACACCCCCTGATAGCCCCGATCTGGGTGACCAACATATCCAAAAATCACCCAGATCAGTTCAGGGGATCAGGAATTTCCTGGAAGTCATAATTTAACCGACAGCACGCATGGTCCCATGCCCAAAACAGTTCCAGAGAATCAGAGCTTGCGGTCGGTCTAGTTCAGTGATTTTAAAAACAGAACAAACTACCAAACATAGTCAATGTTCTTACCCTGGAGCTTGTTCACCTTGTTCAGGGGAGCGTTTCCACCGAATAGTGCCCTTCTAAGTTGTGTAGAACCGAACACAGGTGATCCTGGAAGTCAAGTGGTTTTCGGGAGTTTCAGTATCCGAAAACAGTTCCATGAACTCGACGACCAAACATCGCTGCCCGTGTTCGTGGGAACAAGATGGCCGCCACCTCATGGTCGTTAATGCGAACAGCGAACGCCCAGACGAATACTTAGAACACTGCGGTGGAAAGTGTTACAAAGTGTCAATTAAGCTTAACAAGCTCCTGGGTGGTCTCTGGTTCGTGCGGCTGTTCGGGAACCGAACTATATAATCCCAATGCACAAACAGAGCCTTTTTAAAGTATTTTTAGCCAGGTCTTTTGCAGGGAGCCATAGTCCTGAGGCAGGAGGCTGGCAACCAGGCCCCTCCAAGCAGGGCCGGCCTTAGGCATTTAGACGCCCTGTGCGAAAAATCTTCACAGCGCCCCCCCCCCCGTCATCCATGTATGCTGTTATGTTTGTGTTGTCTGTGTATGTAATAGTACGTGTGATGACTGTGTGTGATATGTATGCTATGTGTGATATTTATAATGGGTATATTAACAGTGTGTGATATGCGTGTATTGGTTGTATGTGACACGCACACACACACACAGAGTCAGACGGCCATACACACACAGGAAGACATCCACACACACACAAGCAGACAGTCATACACACAATCACACACGCAGACAGTCACACACACAGGCAGACAGTCAGTCATACACACAGACACACACAGACAGTAATACACACAGACACACACAGAGGCAGACAGTAATACACACAGACACACACACAGTCATACACACAGAGGCAGACAGTCATACACACACACACACACACACAGACAGTCATACACACAGACACACACAGGCAGACAGTCAGTCATACACACAGACACACACAGACAGTAATACACACAGACACACACAGAGGCAGACAGTAATACACACAGACACACACACAGTCATACACACAGAGGCAGACAGTCATACACACACACACACACACACGCAGACAGATACACACACAGGCAGACAGTCATACACACAGACACACAGAGGCAGACAGTCATACACACAGAGGCAGTCATACACAGTCACACACACAGAGGCAGACAGTAATACACACAGACAAACACACAGAGGCAGACAGTAATACACACAGACACACAGTGGCAGACAGTCATATACACACACACACACACACACACACACACACACACACACGCAGACAGTCATACACACACACACACACACAGACACACACAGGCAGATAGTCATACACACAGAGGCAGACAGTCATACACACAGACACACACACAGAGGCAGACAGTAATACACACAGACACAGTGGCAGACAGTCATATACACACACACACACACACACAGTCATACACACACACACACACAGGCAGGCAGACAGTCATACATACACACACACACACACACACACACACAGAGACACACACAGGCAGACAGTCATACACAGACAGACAGTCATACACACACACACACAGACAGTAATACACACAGAGGCAGACAGTCACACACACACACACACACACACAGACACACACAGGCAGACAGTCATACACACACAGACAGTAATACACACAGGCAGAGAGTCACACTCACCTGACAATCACACAGTTACCTGTGGAGTTCATTGTTGAGGCAGTGAAGCTCCTGGTGACTGTTTGGTGGGGAAGCAGGGACTCCTTCCTGCTTCCCCTGCAGCCGTTTTCCGGCGCTTTTAGCTCCGCCCCCGCCGCACGGTAAGCTCCGCCCCCGCTGCAAATTAAAAAAAAATAAAAAAAAATATATATTTTTTTTTTTAAATCGGCTGTGCGGCCGCACGGCGCCCCCTGCTCCATGGCGCCCTGTGCGGCCGCACAGCTCGCACACCCCTAAGGCCGGCCCTGCCTCCAAGAACCCGTGACAAGGTTCAGTTCGTCACAGTGCTATTCTGGGTAAAGTGCTAAAAAAACAGTTACCATGGAAACAAATAGAAAGTAGCTCATCATTTAGTACTTTGCACCAAAAATAGCACCTGTTTTGTTTGTAGTTCCATTCCTCTCCTTCTTTGTATGCTTTCTCCTTGCTGATTGCCAGGTGCAAAGGACAGAGTTTATAACAATGATTGACAGAGAAGATGAAAGCACCCAGTTGCAGGATAAAGAGGTGTGGATTTTTACATGTAATTTTGTTTTTCTGATCTCACAAATATAAATTTGTTAAATATAGGATAAGTTAACATAATATTAAGAATTCTGGGAAGAGCTGGCTAATTTCCATATTATTATGCAACACAGAATGCAATCTGCATGATTAAAATATTATCATCAACTACATTATCTTTATTCATGAAATTGCATAGGTATTTTAGTTTTCAGAAATTAAAATTTAACTGATAACATCTCATCCTCTGTCAAGCAAATAGTTAAAATGGTGTCCCAAAGTACTGAAGTAAACACATTAAATAGAACACACTAGGGGTCACTGTTGCTATATGACGGAGAGTCCTTTCAATCCCACGTATTCTACAGAAATGTTTCTCCGAAAATACTTTTTCCCCCAATAGTCACTAAGACTAAGATATAGATAAATCAAAACAACTTAAGAAGTCAAATGCATGCTAATGCTGTTATGAAAGAAGTTGGTCACTTACTGAAAAATTAGATATATGGGGTTATGCAAGACTTCTCAGGAAAAAAAAACTAACCTAAAAATTGAGAATAGAGATTTTTTTTTTTTTTTTTTTAAAGTTCCTTTTTTTGCAGTG
Source organism: Pelobates fuscus (assembly GCF_036172605.1). Taxonomy (NCBI): domain Eukaryota; kingdom Metazoa; phylum Chordata; class Amphibia; order Anura; family Pelobatidae; genus Pelobates; species Pelobates fuscus. The sequence goes on along the minus strand of NC_086318.1, from coordinate 384,537,462 downwards.
GAAACTTTTTCTGTATATGCTTATTTTAATAAATAAGAAAATATTACACATTTTCGAAGCTATGCACTACAGAATGAAATTTAAGTTTTAGAACAAAGTTTGTACTATGGAAACTAAGGCGTCGATTAGCTTCTATTGACGAAAACAGCTAATAATTATCAAATGTTTTCAGTTTTATTTAAGATTTATTTAAACTTTTTTTTTATGAATTTCATCTGGATTTAATGGCAGCCGAAATTCAAGCAGCCAAACGCTTATCGACCTTTTTCTAACCCAGCTAGTCATTAACCCCTTAAGGACGGAGGCAATTGTACAAGTTCATCAAAACAAAACGTAAACAAACCCTAGAATTTGAGCTATATGTCTGTTCAACCATACTTTGCCTCTTTCATACTAAGTGCACCTACATTTATTATATATTATTTTGAACAGGAACAACAGGGCTTTCGTTTCACATCAAATATTTATGTATGAAACATAATTTAAAATGAATAAAATCTAAAAAAAAGTGTGAGAAATTAAGAAATGTTATTTTCCAAGTTGTGCATGGCATTTTTCATGTGAATGTCATAATTCTGTTAGCTTTCACTACAATAAAACACACATATTTGTATTCAGCAATGTCTCACAAGTACAACATCAATGGACCACAGACTCGATGGTTTGGGAAGCTCAAGTCTTTACCCGGTTTAGGGATCATGAAGGATCCAGATGGTAACTGGTGCTGTCAGTGCTTGATCTTCTGCTGGTGTGGGTAATGCAAGGAGGCGAAGCCTTGGGTAGCTATCAGCCCAGGTGGGCAAGTAGTAGATTGCTTAGGTGCTTGCGGATTTGCGATGCCCTGAGAGAGCCTTTTTTGTCCCTGGCACTGTGTTAATTACTTCCTCCTCCTGCCGCGCAGTCAGGGCAGCATGTTCATGTTGCCGCAGCTTTGTCCAAATGCTCCAGAAGATTTTATCCAAGCGCTTCAAGATGCTTGCAGTGGAGCAGTCATGGGCCTCTGCCATTTTGTGCAGCCAAGGTTTGATAAGTGCAGTCAATGCAGCTTGTAGAGGTCCACTGGGACCGGGATATCCCTCGTCAGTCCAAAGTGGGCGGGGGGGGAGAGAGTAGCAGTACAATATAATAGACTTTGGAGCAAAGAGGTCTCCAGTAGGCTGAAGCGGTGTATCTCGGGCTCCTGGTGGATTCAAATCTCTAGTGAGGTCTCTGCTTGCTCCTCCGGGTATCTTCGACTAGTGTGATGCGCCCCAATGTGTATCTATGGCCAGGATTATTATCCCTAATTCAGACAAATAAAGAGGACCTTGTGCACCATGCGTCTGGACCACTGGGAGGTTAGGCTCCGCCCCCCATTTATTATTATTTTTATATATATATATATATATATATATATATATAATTTCATTCTAAGTGTATTTTGATATTAATACACACATATATATATATATATATATATATATATATATATATACCATTCCAATTCTAAGCATTTCTTTAAAAAAATCTTTTTAGTAATCCAAAAAAGAAATATAAGGTCGATGTTTCAGTCCTCCAAGGACTTTGTCTGATGAAAGTCTGCCTGGAGGACTGAAATGTCGACCTTTTGTATGTATATTTCTTTTTTGGATTACTAATAAAGAAAGAAGATTTTTTTAAGAAATCCTTAGAGTGCTGGCTGATTTGAAATGGTATGGATTGTGTGGCTGAGCACCAGGTGATTTACCCAGGTAAATGAGGGTTACTGGGATTGTTATATATATATATATATATATATATATATATAACAGAAAATGAAGAGATGAGAGCACTCGTTGGATTTTTTTTTAAAAAAATCAATATATTTTAGCAAAAGATTAGGCATGTGCATGGGGAAAATATTCGTCTCGAATCGGCATTCCGAAATTTGGGAGTTCATCAATTCGGGACTTCGGCAATTCGGCACTTCGACACTTCGGAACTTCGTCAACTTCGGCACTTGACCACTTCGGAACTTCAGCACTTCGGAATTTCGGCAACTTCGGCATTTCGGGACTTTTGTTGCAGCCGCTTGGTAGATAACTCCCTAATTCCCACGGTATTAGGGAGTTATCTACCAAAAGGCTGAAAGACTTAAATTGGTCTTTTAGCCAAATTTACTAATACTAAGTAAAAATTACTTAGTATTAGTAAATTGTGCCCCTACTCGCTATACCGCGAGTAGGGGCATGTCTATTAAACAGCCTGTGGCTGCTCACTGTTAAAAAAAAATAAAAAAAATAAAAAAGGGTCCCCCCTCCCTGAGCGGGTGGGGGCCCTAAAGTAAAAAAGGGGGGAGGACCTATTGTCCTCCCCACCGGCCCCCACCCCTGAGCGGCGGGTGGGGGCCCTAAAGTAAAAAAGGGGGGAGGAGCTATTCTCCTCCCCACCGGCCCCCACCCCTGAGCAGTGGGTGGGGGCCCTAAATAAAAAGTGGGGGGGACCTAATGTCCTCCCCCCTGGCCCCCACCCCAGAGCGATGGGTGGGGCCCTAAATACAAATTGGGGGGACCTAATGTCCTCCCCCTGGCCCCCACCTCAGAGCGGTGGGTTGGGGCCTTAAACAAGAATAAGGGGCGGGACCTAATGACCTCCCCCCTGGCCCCCACCCCTGAGCGATGGGTGGGTGCCCTAAACAAGAATAAGGGGGGGGACCTAATGTCCTCCCCCTGGCCCCCGCCCCTGAGCGGTGGGTGGGGGCACTAAACACAAACTAGGCGGGGGAACTATTGTCCTCCTCCCTGGCCCCCACCCCTGAGCGGTGGGTGGGGGCCCTAAACAAAAATAAGTGGGGGGGACCTATTGTCCTCCCCCCTGGCCCCCACCCCTGAGCCGTGGGTGGGGCCCTAAATACAAATGGGGGACCTAATGTCCTCCCCCCTGACCCCCACCCCTGAGCGGCGGGTGGGGGCCCTAAATACAAATGGGGGACCTATTTCCTCCCCTCTGGCCCCCACCCCTGAGCAGTGGGTGGGGGCACTAAACAAGAATAAGGGGGGGAACTAATGTCCTCCCCCCTGGCCCCCACCCCTGAGCGGTGGGTGGGGGCCCTAAAAGAAAATTTAATCCCCCTCCCCAGGTGACTATGGGTCCCCAAACCCCTAGTCACCCCCTCCCCCAAAAAATAAACTCCTACCTACCCCCCTCAACCTAAAAATAATGAGGGGGGACCATTTAACTAAGTACCTGTAAAAATAAAAATAAACTTACCATTAAATGTTTTCTTTCTTCTAAAATCTTATTTTTTCAGCCCCCAAAAAAGGCCAAATAAATATCCATAATAACCGACGCATTTAAAAAAAAAAATCCATCTTCACCCGGCGAGGGCTCCACGCAGACTGAGCTCTGCAGGGCAGGGGAAGGCTTATAAAGCCTTGCCTCGCCCTGCAATTAGGCTCAGAGCACTCTGATTGGTGGGTTTAAGCCATCCAATCAGAGTGCTCTGACAGGTAAATGAAGAGACTGACAGGTAAGTCTCTACATTTACCTGTCACAGCACTCTGATTGGTTGGTTTGAAATCCACCAATCAGAGTGCTCTGTGTCATTTTACACAGTGGGAAAGTTCTTTGGAATTTTCCCACGCTGTGTAATTTGACTCATAACTCTCTGATTGGTGGATTAAGTAACCAATCAGAGAGTTATGAGTCAGGGCCAATTTAGGTCTTTCAGCCTTTTAGTAGATAGCTCCCTAATACAGGAATATTCATTCCTGTCATTACACTGACTGGCTAAGTAACTTGCATTTTATATGAATGTATGTTACTTGATTGGTGTAAGTGTTGCAAATGCCTACAGCTGAATCCTGTCTATGTCTGTATACTTTTTATTTGAAATTGTATACAGTGTAAAATTCTTCTTCTTTCACTGGGTAAGTATATTCGTACTTAGGCAATAATGTGCTTCGGAACTTCGGCACTTCGGCACTTTGACACCTCGGAACTTCGGCAACTTCGGAACTTCAGCAATTCGGCACTTCAGCACTACTACACTTCGGAAATTCGGTAATTTCGGCACTTAAGCAATTTGGCACTTCGGCAATTCAACTATTTGGACATTCAGAAGCACCCGAATGTCCGAATTACCTGAAATTCGTTGAATTTTTATTCGGATCGAAACAAATTGACAATGTCTACAAATGATGGTAATATATTTATTGATAATAAAAAACCACTTAGAATGAATGTGCGTGCATGCATATGTATTTTATTTAATAGTATTTATTTTTAGTAAACTGTCAAAAACATTTTGATTAACTTTATTTTTTAGCTTGGAGGACTGCCTGACTGATCTGAACTTTTTAATAGCTTATCGGGAGCCAATACACTGCCAATAAATGTGACTGGCTCTAATTTAATCAAATCAATATTAGATAGGTTCTCCAGTCCAGGCATCTCCTAAAAAAGTGAATGTATTAAATAGAATTAATATATATGCGTGCATTCATTTAAATAACTAAAACCATGCTTATATCTGACTGTGTCTAGTTTTTTTTTGTTTTTGTTGAAATATTTTGATGTAGAAAAAAGTTAAGAGCGGCAAGAAGTCCCAGCCAATTAATTTTCTTGTAAAGAGAGGAACGAGAGAAGCTAAAGCATATGTGCTGATTAGAATTACTATTTTTATTGAGATAGTGCCAATAGATTTCACAGTACTGATGTCACAAGTGTCTGCAAATCTGTCTAAATTCTGTGGCTGCTGTTCGCAGAGCTTCTGAAACCACACAGAGATTGGCACTTTTTTTTTTTTTTTTGTAATTCTTTATTTTGCAATGACACAAGACAAGACTCGTACAGTTTGGCTCATGCAAGAGCCCCACATTTCGTTGGGTTATGGTTACATAGTTTGCTGAGACATTAATACATGAGCCCAAAGAAGGGCAGCTCTTATTTGCGTACCTGCGTCCTGTACCAAGCATCATCGTTTTAGTAACATAAAAACAAAACAAAACAAAACACGTAATATTTTGCGATGACACAAAGCATGACATGTGTGGTTTGGCTCACGCAAGAGCCCCATTTTTCGTTGGGTGATGGTTACACTGTTAGCTGAAGCATTAATACTTGAGCCCAAAGTAGGGCAGCTCTCGTTTGCGTACGTGTGTTCTGTACCAAGTGTCTTCGTTTTAGTAGCGTAAGAGACAAAACACATGATAGTTCCAGGTGTCATCGTTTTGTTAACAGAGAAACAACACAAGACAGTAATACGTGATATTCTGCAATGACACAAAGTAAGGCTTGTATGATTTGGCTCATGCAAGAGCTCCATATACCGTTGGGTTATGGTTACACAGCTTGCTGGTGTATTAATACATGAGCCCAAAGTAGGGCAGCTCTCAATTGCGTGCCTGTGTCATGTACCAGGTATCATCGCTTTGGTAACATAAAAATAAAACTAAACAAAATTTGTAAAAACAGAACACAACTTTGTAAAAGACCTGGGCCGGGGTACCGGTATCCCGGACCCGTGGAGGTCGAGTGGGATGGGGGAAGAGGGGGGGGGGGGGGAGGGGTGCATCCTGGTCGCCAGTCCGATCATGGCATTAGATCAGTCTGGTTATGGAGCCTATCTATTTAGGTAGTCTTCCCATAGTCCCCATGTCTTGGCAAAAGCTTTTGTGGAGCCGCGTACTCTGGCCGTAAGGTCGTCCATGAGATGGCAGTCTTTGATTTTGGATATAACTGTGGATATTGGGGGAGGGTCTGGTTTTAACCATGTTTGGGCCAGGGCCCTTCTGGCTGCCAGGGTCATTTTGTTGAGCAGGCGTTGGGCCGACATGGGCCAGTCATCCACAGGCCTGGCTAGGAGAAAGGTCCAAGGGTTTAATACAATATGTCTGTCTATGACTTGTGAGATCAATGCTTGGATTGCTGTCCAGTAAGGTTTTAGCTTGGGGCAAGTCCACCACATGTGAACATAGGTCCCTTTTTCACCGCAATTGCGCCAGCATAGGTCATTGGGTGTCTTTTTCATGTGGTAGAGTTGCACCGGGGTGGTGTACCACCGGAGCATTGTTTTATAGGACTGTTCCTGCATTGTCACACATATTGAGGTTTTAGTATTCGCCTCCCATATATCCTGCCAGTCAGTGCCTTCTAAGGTCTCCCCTAAGTCAGATTCCCATTTATCAGTGTAGTGGAGTGTTCCCCATTCTTGGGTGGAGGAGCAGAGGTGGGAGTACAACTGTGAGATCATGCCCTGTTGGTATCGTTCTGCGTGACAGATCCTTTCAAAGAAGGTCTGTTTGGTTTTAGCGGCTCTTTTCACGGTCTCTAGGGTGGCGTAGTGGCGCAGTTGGATATACCGAAAAAAGTCGGCTGGGGTTAGGGTAGTTCTGGTTTGTAGGTCTGCAAAGGGGACTATCGTGTCTCCTATGTATAGGTGAAGGACCCTTTGGAGGCCCGCTCTTTCAAGGCCTTTAAAGTCCCTGGGTCGCATACCCGGGGTGAAGGCCCTGTTTCTTAAAATAGGGGTGAGGGGGGAGGTGGTGGTTGTCAAACCGTATTTTATGGCCGTTTTGTCCCACAAGTGAATGGAGTTAGTGATGGCTGGGCATGTTGTTCTGGGGAGTGCCCTGTCTTCCCTGGGTGTCCAAATGTAGAATTGCGGGAGATCTGATTGCATGAGTGCTGATTCGAGGTCCACCCACCTTCTGGTATCTGGGGGGGTGTGCCACATCGCTATTTGGGATAGTTGGGCTGCTAAGTAGTAGAAGTAGAGGTGGGGGAGTCCCAGGCCTCCTCTCGGCTTGGGGCGGTAAAGTATGTTGCGGGCTACTCTGTGCCTTTTGTTTTGCCATATGAAGCGGTCTATTGTCCGCTGGAGTGGTATTAAGTCCTGTTTAGTGACTGGTATGGGCAGGGCTTGAAATAGGAATAGGATGCGGGGTAGGACATTCATCTTGATCGAGTGGATCCTCCCTATCCACGATATTGGTTTGTCCGTCCATGTTTCCATGTCCTTAATGAGTTTGGCTATGAGCGGTGTATAATTTAGGTTGTATAGCATTGTAGGATCTGCCGGTAGCTTTATACCGAGGTATGTGAGTGCGGTGGTCGAAATGCGAGTGTGGTACTCTGATGCGATTTGGCGTATGGCCGATTGTGTAAGATGTAAAGGGAGGGCGCTGGATTTCTCCATGTTGACTTTGTATCCCGATAGCTCACTATACGTCTGGAGGAGGGGCAGTAGAGCTTGCATGGAGGGGATAGGGTTGGTTAAGGTGAGGAGTACATCGTCCGCGTACCCGGAGACCAGAAATTCCTGGTTTCCTATCGTGGCTCCTGTTATTTCTGGGTGTTCTCTGATTGCTTGGAGGAGGGGTTCGAGGGTGAGCGCAAATAGTAAAGGGGAGAGTGGGCAACCTTGTCGGGTGCCATTGCTTATGTCAAAGTGAGGACTGTGTGCCCCTGTTATCATTATTTGTGCCGTGACGTTTGTATATAGTGCACGAACTGCTGTTATGTACGGAGGGGGGATGTGTAGGTGGTCCAAGAGGGTGAACATGTAGGGCCAGTTCACGCGGTCAAACGCTTTTTCGGCGTCTAAGGAGAGGACTAGGGACGGTGTTTTGGCTGCGGTGAGCGTCCAGATGGTGTCTATGTTTCGCCTGGTGTTTTCGAATAGTTGCCTGTTGGGGATGAACCCTACCTGGTCTGCGTGGATTAAGTGTGTCAGGTGAGGATTGAGTCGTGTGGCCAGTATTTTGGCTAGTATTTTGCTGTCGTGATTTATGAGTGATATTGGTCTATATGCCTCTGGTTGGGTGTGGTCCTTGTCTGGTTTGGGTAGGAGTATGATGTTGGCTTGTGTCATGTCTTTGGTGGGGGCTGCTCCGTTCATGAGGTCCCGAAATAGGGTTTCCATGTGAGGGAGCAGTTCCTCTCTAAAAGTTTTGTAGTAGCTTCCCTCATAGCCGTCTGGGCCCGGGGCTTTATTGCTTTTTAGGGAGGATATGGCTAAGTTAATTTCGTCTATGGTGATCGGTGTTGAGAGTTCTGCAATAGCTGTCGTATGAAGCTTCGGGAGGTTCAGCTTTGTTAGGAAGTTTGAGGTATCCTGATGGGGGCCTACGTCAGCACGGTCTCTGGTTGTGGGCTGGTTGTATAGTGCTTTGTAAAAGGATGTGAATGTTTGCGCTATCTCTGATGGTGAGGTTTGTAGCTTTCCGTCTGGGGTTCGTATGGATGTGATGTGGGGGCGGTGTGATCTGGGTCTCAGTGTGCGGGCGAGAAGTGTGTCCATCTTATTAGATTTGTCATAGTATGTCCTTTTGGTCCAGGTCAGTGCGCGGGCTGTTTCGTCCAACAATAGTTGTCTGATGGTCCTGCGAGTGTCTAGCAGGTGTTGCAACGTCTGCGGGTCTGGGTCTGTTTTATGTCGTTGTTCGGCTGTGCGTAGGGTGTCTAGTAATTGTGTAAGTCGTTGGGTTTTTAGTTTCTTTTTGTGTGTCGCAATTTTGATGAGATGGCCGCGAATTACGGCTTTGTGGGCAGCCCACACCGTTGCGATTGGGACATCTGGAGTCAGGTTGTCTGCGAAATATGTATTTATCTGTTGTTTAATGTCGTCTACGACTTGTTGGTCTTTTAAAAGGGAAGTGTTAAGTCTCCAAGTCCATGGTGTGGGGCCGCGAAGGTCTGCTAGATATAAGGCAATATCTGCATGATCTGACCATGCTATGGATCCGATCTCAGTTTTTTGGGTCTTTGCGAATCCGGTGTGGTTGGTGAGGAACAGGTCAATGCGGGAGTAAGTGTCATGGGGAGGTGAGTAGTATGTGTAGTCTTTGCAGCTAGGGTGTTGCGCCCTCCATGCGTCAATGAGTTTGGTTTTCTGGAGGAAGTGGTGTAGGTGTTTGTCTTGTGTACCCATACCGTGGGATCTCAGGAGTCCCGGGCGTGTGCTTCGGTCAATGGCTGGTGCTGGTGTGGCGTTCAGGTCGCCCCCTAAGATTAGGATTCCTGTTGGCAAGGACAAAACC